>NW_021704274.1:2771-21691 GCF_003719485.1 Trypanosoma conorhini | reverse complement strand
AACGCCAGGGACACTGACACGACCAAAAAGACGGCGCCAGACCCGGTCCCACATCACCACCGCGGCGAACGAGCGAGGACTGCAAGGCCTACCTCCACACCAGATGCCTAGACTAGTGCTCCCCTGTGCCTCAGCTTACCACGAGAAGCGGACCGACGACGAGCAAAAAAAAAAGAAAAAAGAAAAAACCAGCAACAACAACAACAATAAAGCAGGGCGGTAAGAGCAGCGTAATTCAAGAGCCACCACAGAGGTGCATGAAGTCCAAGGAGGTAGAATAAAGCGAGAGGCACACAGACACACAGGCTAGCCCAGCCACAACACCCCGGCGATGAATTCATAATCATAGCATAACAATCAAGGGATGGAAAGAGGCGCACTTATACACATTGATTGCCCCTGTGCGCAAAAATGGAATATCAGGGTGCGTAAAAGAGAGAGAGAGAAGAAGAAGAAGAAGCCAAGAACGCAAAAACGAAGTGTAAAAGAGGGCAGATATATATATATATATAAGATGTGCATATATGCATGCGTGTGGTGGGGGACATAATACTTGGTGAGGGGCACCCCCCACCCAGCCAAGCACACACAGAAAGAACTCAAAGACGGCCGGTCGCGTATCACTTTGTATGTTCGCAAGACACCAACAAAGGCATGTGCAGGTACATGGCACCGCAACTATTCCTTCTTCTTGACTCCTTCTTGTCAAGCTCGCACTTGAGGTGTCTTGCCCATCACTGCCGGCCAATTCCCCCTCCCGCTCATACAAATATGGCGTGTTGCCTATCCCCGCGCCCACACCAAAATGAGGGGAAAAAATGAAGCAAGGAAGGGGCTAGACAAGCCATGCGCTAACTAGCCTACATCGCACCTGACACGTGCGTCACTCGAGGAAAGGGCAAATATGTGTGATTTACACTCATATCACCATTACACTCATCCCTCACCTCAAATCTTTCGATTCCTTTACCCGCCTTTACTTTTCCTCCCCTTCAAGCCGCAGTGAACGCCCTCGTCAGAACGGAGTCATAATGAGAAACCAAACAAAATGCAGGTTTATAGTAGCGTCCTCCGCGTACACACACACACACATATATATATGTGTATAAATCGGAGGGAGAGAGAGAGACGCGGCGTGTTTTTATGTTACAATTATAATATCCTTCCCTGCTTGAGAACTAAGTGAATGCTTCCCACTTCCACTGGAGACATTAAATGATAAATCCACATCTCTCGTTACTATTATTAGGGCCGGTGGAGATGCGATAATAACGGATGATGCGAAGACCCCTCGGTCCCCTCCCCGCTCAGAGCCAAATACACACACGCACACACATGGAAAAAAAACACACACGGAGAGGGAAAAAATAAACACAATTGTATAGATTCATATAAGCGGCCACCCACGGAGACAGAAGAATAGGAGGTAGAAGGAGGCATCGGCGAACTAGCACGGGGTTTGCTGTCTTGTTACGCGTACGCCTCCTCCTCACTATCAGTAAAGCACTCCTTATTCATTCGCTTCTTCTTCTTCCTCTCCGTCTTTTACCTATTTCCCTCTCTCTCTCCCTCCGTCCTTTGTTGTTCCGTTCCATACGCTTCCCTGAGTTGCAGGTGCGGACGCCGACCAGGCTCGTCACGCACAGCACACGCCGCCCGAGTTCTGCCCCTTGCCGCGCTTACCCACAACCGCAGAAGAAACAATAAAAAAAATACATTTAAGACGGTAAAAGTTTATCTTCCCTTTGCTCCTTCCATTTTGGTCTCTCTCTTTCTTTTTCTTCTCGCTGTTGCTCACTTCTCCCTCTCCATCAGTCCCACCTCAGAGACGTGCGCGGCCCCCGCTTCTCAACGGTCCGTGGGAACACGAGTTACACACGCACTCGCAAAATGTAAACTTATATATATATACACACACACATTCATGTATATGTAATAACTTTTTTTTTCTTTTTCAATCCCCGTTATTACTTTTCAGCCACGCATCACTTCCAAGAAGTTGGCACGTGCGTGCATGCAGTTATCGCCTCTCCCGCGGTGTTGAGTTTTCGCGGTCTCTTCATTCCTTCCGTGTTTCAGTGCCAAAAGCTGCCCCACAGCTCTCCAGCCCGAGTGTCCCTCTTCCCTCCTCCTTCATCCTTCACACCCGAAGGGGACCTCGTCTGTCTAACCTCCCTCCCTCCCTCCCGTTCTTTACGCACCCGAAAACAAAAACAAAAAAAACACGGAATTTTCTTCACCACCATTTTCACCCAGTCTTCTTTTTTTCCCCCTGCCCCGGCGTTGCGTTAACTCATGTTTTTCCACGCAACTGCACCACTGGCAGCACCTGTGCGCGTTGTCAGCCCGTATGCGTGGATGCATGCAGACGACTTGGTCCCTGTTTCTTCTCTCCTTGTTTTTTTGTTTTTTTTGTTTTTTTTTCCATTTCTTCATAAGTCATCTGCCTAAGAAAACGCGGGCAGGAATACATAAGTGTGTGCGTGTGTGTGTGTGTGTGTGCAGTTCTCCCCTCGCCTCGGCCCATTCTGTTTCACGATGGAAGAACGACACGGCAGTCGCTGAAACATAAAAATAAATGAAAACTCGACATTACAGTTACGTCAAGCCGTGCATCGGGCCTGGTCCTCGTCGCAGCACATATGTAGTGCAAAGGAAAGGGGCAAGACACAGACAGAACAAAAACAAAACGGAATACAAAAACTAGCCCTTTTTTTTTTCCTCCCTCCCACCCTCTCACTTTCTTCCACCTCCTCCCTTCGTTTCATCGTTTCACTAACATCGCTTTTGCTTTTTTATTTATTTATTTTCTATTACTCCTTTTTGGGTTCTTGGTGGGTTGGGGAAGTGGCGTAGGGAACTTGCCTCCCCCAACCCCGCAGTCCCAGTCTCCCCCTCCTCCTGCCGCCGCTGGGTTGGCTGCGGTGGCGCCTGCATCCAAATACCTTCCATTTCCTTTGCGTGACTCTTCTTCGGCACGCCTCACGCCTCCTTTTTTTTTATATTTTGGTTTAAAATCCCGTTTTTTGGAGGCCTCGGGGGGGAGGACGATGGCCGCAGCGCAACGAAGGGCACGTGCGTCGCAGGAGCCAAAAGAGGGCGTGAGGGGAGTGCCTTGGGGGGAAGCCGCGGGAGCTGCTCGCCGCTCACAGCCCTACAAGTCGTCAAGAGGCACCCGCGGGGGCCCCTCGTCCTCCTTGCGTTTAAGTGTTATGATGGTGTCTGGCTTCACGCCGTAGCGGCTCACAGGCTCAAGTTCGTCGTCCAGTGGCACAGCCCCATCCACCCGCACCAGCACCTGCGAGCTTGGCGGGATTTTGTACACCTGATGCAGATATCGCTTAAACGTGTGCACACGCACATTCTGCCAGTCGCCAAATATCTCATAGCTCTGATCACCGTGGCTAACAACAATACGGTAGGCATTGATCGCCTGCGGACTAATGGAACTGAAGTTGACACTCGCCAGTGCCTCGGCTGGAAATGTCTTTGGTGTCCCTTTCACGTTAGCAAGGGCATCACTTTGTGCAATTTGCCCAGGAGCGTGACGAAACAGTTTACCATGGCGTGCGACATGACCGTGGTAGCAGGGGAAAAGGCGACATGTATGGGCGTACTTCCGTTGGTGCTTACGATCGTTGATTTGCGTGCAGAGGCCGTCCTTGGGGCAGAGAGTTAGGTCATCCCGTATCGTGCTCGTGCTACTTCCAGAAATGCTTGAGATGTCGTCGCCGCCGCTTGCGCCGGCCTTCGCTTGTCGTCCCTGCGGTTGCTGCTCCGCGACGACTCCACGCCCCCACAGCTTCCCCGCGCCGCCGCTCATGGTCATCGGCGAATTTTGCACGGGTATGATTTCGTTGTGGAGCGGTGAAGAGATGGAGAACGAAGCGGGGGAGACGAACTCGGCCCCACGAAGCCCCGACATTGGTGACCCCAAACTCTGCGGTGTCACGCGCGGGTTCGGATGCGGAGAGCGGAGGACCGCCTCATTCATTGGCGGGGTCGCACTACAAGCAAGGGCCGGTGGCATGGCAAACCCAGACGGGGCATAGCTGCCGGCAAATGTTGGCATTCCTCTACTGCCTAAGCTGCCCACGAAATCTCCCTCTTTTTTCACAGGAATGGACGCACTAGACGTAGGCCGCGTCGCAAATCGGTTTTGCTTCATGTCGCCGTAGCAGGAGCTATTGCTACTCCATGCGCATGGCGGGGATGTTGAAAGATGCGGGTCGCATGCCCTGTTACTGTGCGTAGGGCTGTGTAGGCGATAGCGCGCCTGGACGTTCAAGCGGGGGGAGCAGAGTTCCTCCTCCGCGTCATCGTGCGTGTTGCGCGTAACCACTTGCAAGGGACTCGATACCACACGTCCATTACTATTGGTAGTAGTAGTAGTAGTAATGTTAGTCTCCAACTGGTGGTGGTAGTGGCTCTCAGTACTCCCGCCGTTGCAGTAGTACCTAGCGTACAGCTGGTTAGTGCGACTGCCAACGCCGTTGCAGTACTCGCTGCCGCCACCGTAAAGAGCCACGGCGGCCGGGTCACCCCGATCCCCACATCTTGACGGCATCCGCTCCCTCCTTGCGCTCTAACAACGGCCGCTCTCGCTACCGCCTCCCTCCTCCTCTTCCTCCCGCAGTAATGGACGCTCCCCTGCCCGGGTGTTTGCTTCCGCCTTGCCCCCCTCTGCTGCTCCTCCGCCCTATCCCCCTACTTTTCGTATCGCTGCGCTTTTTTGCGGTCCCAGTGGCTGCTCGCGGCAGCCGCCCTTTTTCCCGTTGGTCCTATGAAACTGTGAAGTGTGTGTGCCGGCGGGTGTCTGTCTGTGTGTTGGGTGAATTCCAAGCGAAACACGCCGCACACTAAAGGAAAAAAAAGACAAAAAAAAACAAGGCGCCGCTAAGGCGTGCAGCAGAAATAACAAGAAGAATGAGGACAAGAGGAAAACGTGGAAAGGAGGCGCAAGCGGCAAAAAAAAAACCACACACGTGAGGGGGCGTTCAATGCAAAATCATGTGACTTAACCAAAGGTGTAAATGTATACAATATATATTTATATATATACCACAAAAAAAGCGTGGGATAAAAAAAAAGGGGGGGGGATGAATCCGCCGCGTGCATGGCCTTTGCGTGCCGCCCGGAACGACGCAGCTCACCTTGGCACGGTGAGGCGCTGAAGCAGCTCGTCCAGTCCACACGTGGCCAAGTCGGATCTGAACGCCAGGCGCACGCAGACAGCCAATGCCAGAATCCAGGAGACCGGGGTCGTGTGGGACACGGCGGCAGGGAGCTTGTGAGGGGTCGTGGCAAAACAAACGTCCGGGTCGGCGGTGGCGCAGAGGATGCGCTCAATAGCGTCTATGCTGCGCCGCACGAGGTCCTCCCTCTCAACGCCGTCTACGCCAAGGGTGAGCCACGCAGCCACACTGTCAAGGCTGCCGTCACCCCCCACCAACGCATTGAGGGCGGCAAACGAAGAGCCGTGCGTGCGCCGCAGCGCCTCCCAGCGTGCCGGGTGGCACCGCAGCCCCGGCGCAGTCCCCGTTGCCGGAAACAGTAGGGCCATCAGGCGTCCTGTCGTGGTGACGCCGCTCGAATTCGGCTCGGGAGGCATGGCAAACGCGTAGTCCACCACATGTGTGCGATACGCCTGTGCAAAGTCCCGCAGAGAGCGACCGGCAATACCCAACCACGTCAAGGCGGTGTCGAGAAGCAGGCACAAATCGTCATTGTCGTCGTCGCCGTCGTCGCCGCCGCTCCCGTCCCTAGTGGCGACAACTCGCATCACAGCGCCTGCTCGCTCCGCATCCGTGGACGACGACGCTGCGGCCGCCGTGCACGGCGGGCTCTCTCCCCTCCTGAGCCGATTTAGCCACCGCGGCACGACAATCTCCAAGAGTATTCTCGTCAGGAGCGTCTTTGGTGGGAGGAGGTACGCGTGCCGCACGTACTCCACGGCGGCCTGATCCACGAGGAATGCGAGGAAGTCGTCGAAGCACATGCCGTACTCCGCCACCCAGCTCCCCTCGCGCCGCACCAGGGACTTGAGGTACGCGACAATGCCGGCGTCGAGGCGCCGGGAGCAGTGAGTGAAGAACGCAAGCTTGCTAGAGCCAATGACGCGCAGCTGGCACTCCGTCAAAAAGAGCTCAAAGGACGGGAACAAGACAACGGTGTCGAGCGTCGCCGCAAATTCCTGCAGAAACGGAAGCGCTAGATAGTTTAGGCGCGTCAGTGACACAAACGCCTGACGCAGGACTCCCTCCACTTCTCTGCGATCCTCGACGGAGGGAACTTCCCACCCGCCATGGGACGAAACGGCGCCCGGTGCTGCCACGTAGGAGGTGGCGTCGCAGAGGCATTGCTGCAGCAACGCCGACAGGGAAGAGGCGGTGTCTGGGACGGACGCGCCTGACGACGCCGCGGTAGAGGCGCAATAATAGCTGCCTGCAGGGTCCACCGCACCATCGCCAGCGAGCCACGCCAGGCCGCCGGTCGCCGGTAATGGCGCCGCCGCAGCACCGGTGGCGGCAGAACCTGCCGAGGTCTCTTGCATCTGCCGCAGTATCGTGTTGTGAGTGCGTCTGCCGAGGCTCACGAGAGAGAGACCGACGGCAAAGCGACCCAGTATGCCCAGCCGCCGCTCCATACAACTCAGCCGAGAGTCCCAATGGGCACGGCGTGAGGCCTGCAGGGCGGCGTGCGCGATGCGATCAGATTGCTCTCCCAGCAGTGGGGCGAGGGCGAGAGCCTCGTACTCCTCCGCAACGCGCAGCTGGTCGTGGAGGGTCTCCAGGGCGTCGGTGATGCGAACAATACGCTCCATCGCCGACGACACCGTTGCAAAGTGCTGCTGTCGCCGCTCCTCCTCCACACGCACGGCCCGCCGTATCAGTGACACCTTCACGCCTTCTGCCACATCTCCGCTGTCCAGTGCGTGCAGCGTTGAGAGATGCATGCACTGCTGCTGCAGACGGCCCTGTAGGCTTCGTGTGTGCCGCCAACGACGACACGACGACAGCAGTTCTTCCCTTGAAGCCTGCTCCTGCGCCTCCAGTGTGGCACCGGCGTCCGCCGCCTCCAAGACACACTGGGCGCAAAGCCTATCACGCTGCAGCATGCCTTTGAAAAATTCCTCCAGAACCGCGCTTGCGTTTGCCACAAGTGTCAGCGGCTCCAACAAGAGCAGAAAGTTTCGCAGCGATAACCGTTCAGCCCCAACTTCGACGTCGGTTTCGGTCCGTTCGCGTTTAAAGGTGCGTATTACCTCTGCGAGTTCCTCACGAGTAGCTGCAAGGTAATCGCACGCAACGTGACGAAGCGCCAGCACTGCCGTCGCATCCATAATGGAAGGCGTCGCGGCACACCACAGCCCGTCGCCCACAGTAAAAGCGTCCCTGCGCACCTCTGCCCAAGCCTCCGCTCGTGAGAGTTCATACTGTAGACACGCGTCCCAGCAGCGAAGCGTGACGGGTCGTCGTCCCTCCGTCATTGTCCCGCGGCAAAAAAATGAACTCTTCAAAGGTCAAAACGGCATGCACTGCAGGAGGAGGAGGAGGAACGAGAAAAACAATTAATAAGCGGGAGCGGGGAAGGCCACATGCCTCCATGGGCGCGGGAACACCGTCATGAAGGCACCAGCAACAGCACCTCCCCACAACGACAGGGACGCGGAAGGAGTCTCATTCATGCAGATACTGCCGTAGTTTCATCCTCTTTGGGTCGCTTAACTCATACGCACAGAAGCACGCTGCTCCGAACTTCCTCAGCGTTACTCTGGCGCCTTTTGTTCCCCACAGATGGGGACACCTCCAACCTCAATAACGTCTACAAGGACCGTTTCTATGGATGTACGTATACAGATATACATATAAGCGTCTCAGTCTTCTGCCGTGATCACTTTCCTTCTCTCTCTCCCTCACAATTGTGAGATTGCTGTGGCGGGGGGTTGTATTCATGGCAACGGTAGGATCCGCAGGCGACAGGCATATTCGGGGGACTCCTCATTGTTGACGGCAGTTGGGTCGACCACATGTCTGTAGTGCCACGACGACCGCTCTGTTGTAGTCTTCGGCGATATCCTCCCACGCTCTGACGACCCCCCTAGCGCCGCATTGGGTCGAGACAGGCTTTGGGTCAACTCCATGTGCAACGTGTCTCGCTCAAGGGTCAGTCTGTCAATCGCGGCCCGCATATTTCGATGCAGCTCATTTATTTCGTACCTGTCCTCCGTGTCGATGGACTTGTACCGCAGCACCTCTTCCCGAAGTTGACGATTCTCCTCCACGAGCTGCCTGTAAGTGGCGGCATCCGCGGCAGCACCTGACGCAATTCGCGCCGGCGGAGAGCCCTTGTCGCAAGACGCAGGGGCCGAAAACAGGGATTGGGGTTCACTTCTGCGGCCCACCCACGGCGTCGCAGCGGCAGTCGCGGGAGCTGTGGACGCGCGTGCCTCCAGAAAGATGGAGTAGAGAAGCCTGGAGCCGTAGTTCGCCTCAATGGTGATCGCGGCCCTCACCCCACGCTCCACCTCCTCAAGCGTGCGTCGCTCCGCCGCAAGCCGCATCGCCCGCTCCACACACAGCAGTCGCCGCAGTTCCGCAACTGTCGTCGGCTCCATGGCAGACGTGCTGCTTCCCTCAGCCCTCAACACCCCGACACCTGGAGGACGCAGATTGTGCTCGCTAGTACGCAGCGAGGGGGCTGCCCCGTCCTTGCCTTTCAGCCGCCTACCCCGCTCCGTCATCGATGCAGAGCGCGAGGCGTTGCGCCGTACAAAGGCAGGCGATTGATAATCAGCAACTGTGGGGTTTTGTTGAAAGCACTGCATGTACGGATTATCTGTCGGGGCCGCACCGGAGAGGGAAGTTGTCGGGCTGCGGGTTGACGGCGCCCAGCCGCCGTGATGTGGCAGCGCACGGTGTGGCCCGACAGGTTCCATGTCTTTGGAGGCAAATGCGCCGTCCGCAGGGGAACCGAATGCCCGACGCTGTTGTGGCGGCTGTGGAGCGTTCCGCTCAGCCGGCGGTGACGCGGAAAAAGTTGCCCCTGCCGCACAGATGCACACACAAACGGCGATAGTAATGAAAGAAAGAGACGCAGCGAGAGAAGCGGAAAGTGACGAAGAGAAAGGTCAAATGAAGGCACTAGCGCAAATGAGGCATCGGTAAGAAGAAAGGCACTGGACGTGAGGAAACGAAGAGTGCGAGAGAAGTTGTGTCTGTCAAACCGCAGGCTTATTGTATTTGCAAACTATATATGTATATATTAATTGTTGCTTAATGCGTTGCAGAAAAATGAACTGTCCCATAAGTCATGGGCCCTCAGCCGGCCGGAAGCAGCTACGCAGGGATGCGGCGGGCCAGTACGCCGTACATCCGCGGCGAGACGGCGCCGTCAAAGAGCGGCACGAGCGACACAACAGAGCCACGGCAGCGTGGATCCCGCCGCAGCGCCTCGGATAAAAAGAGGGCTCGGTCCAGCAACAGCAGCGCCTCGACAAGATGACACATCCACATCCGCAGCACCGTCATGCCGAGAAACGGGGCAAAGTAGGCCGCGAAGAACTCCCGTCCGATTTCGGCCGCCGCTGCCACGTTCGTGTCGGAGGCCAAAAAGGCACTTTGTGCCTCGCGGCAGGAAGAGCAGACGTGTTGCTGCAGTGTGGCGTGCGTCCCCCGCGCCGTCGCGGCTTCGCCTGGGAAGTACTCGCGGCACACCTCCACGTAGAGCGCCTCCATCGTTATGGTGCTTCGTATTTTGGCAATTCGGCGCAAAAACGCCGGCTCCAAGTGCGGCGCCTCAGCGAATGGGCAACACGGCACCGCCGGCGCCGGCGCCGACGCGGCCGAGGCACGGTGCCAGCGTTCCCGCAGGCGTCTCCAGAAGAGTTTCAGGAGACTACGGTAAAAAAGCGCACAGACGGAGGCGCGATGGCCGCCGGTGGAGACGGTGGACCACATATCAAACGGCTGGGTGGCGAGGAGGAGCGAGAGGTGCTCCGTTTGCCACCCGCGCCCTCGCAGCTCACGACTGAGCGGAAACCCGTCATGCGTAATCGCGTGCCAGCAGCAACTCACAAGCAGCAGCCCGCGCGACGCGCTCTCCGCGAAGAGGCGGCACACGCTGGAGCCCAGGTCGCCGCAGGGGTGAAGTCCGATCATGACAACGTTGCGCAGGTCTGGTACGTGGACAGCGGGCATGCGTGGGGAAACCGGCGGCACCACGCGCAGCACCACGGCCAACTTCATCTCCCACGCGTCTGCCGCAGGCGGAAGGCGGAGTGCCTCAACGGAGTCTCCATCTTCCCGCTGTGGGCCACGACAACACCCCAGCAGCGTCACGGCCTCCTTTAGGCTCCCATCGTCCCTGATGACAAAGTGGCGATTGGCGGCGTGATCGTAGCCAACGACGGTGAGGGACGTCTGCACGTACCGGTGCACGGCGGCGTCTGAGGCACCTGCACCCTCCACAGCCCCTTCCACCACCAGCGGTTGTTCTTTTTCTTCCCCCTCCTCTTCGTGCTGTTGCGGGGGCGTCACCGGGGGCTGCTGCTTCCGCCGCTGGACGGGTAGAAGCACCTCCGCACGCGTGCCACGCGGCAACTGCAGGTTCGTTAGGCACTCATACGTGCTCAAGGCATCGCGTAACTTGCCCCGTGGCGCCTCGCCCGACAAGCAGCCCTTTTCCGACGCAACGCGACTTCGCTTCGCCGACGTCGTGTCTTCCGCGGCCGCCTTGGACGTGTAAAGCACCTCGTCCGTAAAGAAGGCGGCGATGACCTTTTCGTTAAAGGCCTCCACCGAGAGTGCGTGGTTCCACACCTCCACGGTTTCCTTCGACGGCAGCCCCGCCAGCACCGTCGCGTCGTCGGTGTCGAGGTGGCGCCGTGCGTGTCGCATGATCGCCATGGCGGCCCCGCGTCGTGCGATGAAAGGGCAGATGCGGCACTGAAGCTTCGCACTCCCGTCGACGGCGCTTGCGGTTCGCGGTGCCGCCGCATCCGAGGGCGTCTCGTGGGAGAGGCGGACGTGGCCCCGCAGCACCTCCGCCCAGTTCATGCGGGGCCCGACCCGGCAGGCAACCGTCGCCATGTGACCACGTGGTTCGTACATCAAGTTGAGCATCTCGCGGCCCGCGGAGGCCCCCTGCGCCGCGTCCACGCGAAGTCGCCCCTGCAGCAGAAACTCCACCCGCTCCACCGCCCGCTCCTTGTGTGCGGGGTTGCAGTCGAGCCCAATCACCTGCAGCCCATCACACAACGCGAGGGCGCGTGAGACGTAGCCTTTGCCTTCACCGACATTAAAAACGGTTTCCACCGGCTCCAGCGGCGGCGCTCCAGCGTCACTCGGGGCGGAATTGCAGCACTTGACGAGGTCCACAATCGTCTCCCGCATCACACTCACTTCGTGCTGCTTCTTCGTCCCCATGCCGTGCCCCAGCACCGCCTCCATTACCCGAGCACGACGATGCTGCTCTCTCGCATCTGCATCCACGTGCCCGGCATGCGACGACGCCAACGAGGTTGCCGCAACAGACACCTCCTGCGCGGTGCGCAGCGTCAGACTCGCCGCATCATTCCCCAGGCGTCGCTGCCGATTCAGCTGCAGTGCCTTTGTTTCCAAAAAAAACTCGTGCAGGCTCGCCGCAGCCCCTGCTGGCGGGCCGTCATGAATGATGGAGTGTAACTCACCTAACAGTGTGTTATCGTCTGAGACCAGCGTTGAGAAGGCCTCGCAAAGGCCCCGCATGTACGCCACCTCCTCATCCCGCACGGCGCTGCCGTCCAGGTGCGCCAACCGCTCCGCCGCATTGGCAGTGGGCTCTCGCTCTTCATGAAGGAATAGTATGCGGAAAAAGTTCTCAGGGTGGTACTGAATAAGACGCGTTCTGCAGAGAAAGGCCGCAAGCCGGTCAATGTAGGCCTGTAGCCGCGGATGCTGCTCAGCTGCGGCGTGAGCGTCGTAGCCAAAGACGCCGTAGGCCTCCACGTCACTGTCTGGCGGAGAAAAGGCAGAAGGCAGCGGAAGCAGCAGACGGTGGGCCATCAGCAACTACCCCCTGCAGAACCCGGCAGACAGCATTGCACAGTACAAGCGTATGTATATATATATATATATATATACAGAAGCAACCAAAGCAATGAAAATGAAAAGAAAATACTCAGTGGCGGCGGAGACGGGGGAAGAGCGATAGCGCAAGACAATTACAGCAAAGACCAGCATACACCGGGCACAAGCTTCATCCAAGAAAACAAAAACAAAAAAACCCAATGACAAACAAAACAAAAAAGTGGAACGGCACTCCAGAGGCAATTCCAAGACGTGGGGCGGCGGCAAACTCCCAATGATGGACTCACACTTGTGAGACCGCAAGGCACGCTACGAGGGAGCGGAGACAAATGCACCTCTCGGGCAAAGGCGCGTATGTAGTAGAGGCCACTGCATTCAGAGGCCGTTCGTAACCTATCAGAGAAACCGCGCGACTGAGCAGTCATGGCACTCGCCAGATCCAAACTTCGACCGCAATTTTTGAGCTGCGACACACAGACAAATGCAACGTATTAAGGCATATCTTTTGCGTTGGTGAGGGGTGCTCCTTCTTGCGGCTATTATCTACCAAAAACTTGGGCCCGGGGCACGCCAAACGTCGGCCGGCGTCTTTATCCAGCCAGTCCTTGTTGTCCACGGCAATCTAGCTTGGATTGAGGCATGTATCTGTGTGTGTGTGTGGTGCACACAAAAAAAAACTACTCGAGAGGCTGGGTACATGCACGCTTCTCTTCCTTTGTTAATTTTTTTTCATTTTGGTTTGCGTAAACCATATCGCCTCGCATCACCTAAGTGGCGTTCCTCCTTCATTCATACTTACAGGCCACAGTAGCTTCACCCCAGGTATGGATTATCAAAAATGCGGGCCGCAAGCGGGTCCCCATTCTTCGTTTTTCTTGGTTCCTTCTCCCTTCCGCTTTGTTTTTATTTTTTCCTTTTTTTTTGGTGCGCTTCAAAGGGCATGTGGGCAAATGTATGTTCAGTCGCCCCCTCGCTGAGGGGCTTTCTTAGGCATCGACAGGGGGGGTTGGCGTTGCACCAACGCACTCGCGTAAGCAGTCGGTGTATGCAGTGTACTCCTCCGGCCTAAAGCAGGCAAAGCAGCAGAGGTCAAACGCGGCGGTGTGTTTCTTCAGGTACTCCACGGTTTCGTTCACGGCGATGCGAGTGGCGGAAAGCAGCGGGTAGCCGTAGACGCCAGTGGCCACGCAACAGAACCCGACTGTGCGCAGTCGGTTTTGGTGCGCCAGCGAAAGGACGGAGCGGTAACAGCTTCGCAAGCACTCCGGTTTTTCCAGCGTGGGCCCCACCGTGTGCAGCACGTAGCGGGCGGGGAGCATGTAGCCCTTCGTGAGCCTGCACTGCCCAACCCTGCAGCCCTCAAAGGTGGCACACTCGCGCCTGAGCAACGGACCAGCCGCCGCATGTATCGCCCCATCAACGCCCCCACCCCCAAGGCAGCGCGTGCTCGCCGCGTTCACGATGGCGTCCAGCTGCAGGTTTGTCACTGCTCCCTTGTAGAGGGCGATGTGCCGCAGGATGCGGTGCGACGGATCCACGGGCGGCAGGTCGCCCAGTGTGACAGGGTGCGGCACGGCGCAGCGCCAACCAGCGAGGGCACTGCGGTCGACGGTCATCCACCTCTCAATGGGCATGTCGAACATCGCCTTTTCGGCGGGCGAAAGCGGCGCCGCGAGTATTTGGGCACGGGAGGGTGAAATGCGTCTCGCCTGGTTTTGCGACGGAACAGGCTCCGCCGCGGAGTACGTCACAAACTTGACTGGCGTCCCTGCACCCCCCTCCTCTGCCCCCGCGCTCCTGTACGGCTCTCTCGCAGGCGCTGCCCCCTCCGCAGCTGCCTGCCCCCCCGGGCGTTCCCCTGGAGTTGGTGCTTTGTCCATGTGTCAGTCTTCGCTAAGCGCGTGGGCGTGCAACAACCAGCAACGCAGGAAAACACGGAGAGGAGACGATCATCGCCAAAGTCGGCTCCATCGCTGCCGCCACCCACCGCATGCATGACGCAGAGAAAGGAGGGGGTGCACAAACCCCCACAGCAGCAACAAGACACAAATAAAGAAGAAATACACGGGTGAGGACGTGCATCCAAACAATGCCCCGCTTTCTGCCTCTGTCTCTCTCAATTCCGTTAGTTCCTTCCTGTGATTGTTTCTTCTCGACGCTCTCACTGCGGTGGTGGCGGTGGAGAAACAGTTCAGTTGTTCCTCCCGCACGAAAGGGGAGGGAGGGAGGGGAGGGGGAGGGGGGGGGGAATAAGGCAAAGCTACACGTAGGACGCGAAGCAGAATCACACAGGCTCGCACTAATGTGCCTGCTCATATACCGTGGGACACACGAAATAGGACCCCATAAAACAAAACAAAAGAGAAAAAAAAACACCGGCAAGCGACGCCTTGGTTATACAATACTGCCAGACAAACAATTACAAACTGAAGACGACAAGACAAAAAATATATATATATTTCTGCGCGGAAGTCAAAAACCGGGGAAAACGCTTGGCGAACAATGTAGGCAAAACAACACAAGCTTGATACTGGAGAGATGCATAAAGGAGAGAGGAGAGGAGGGAAGAGGCTGAACAAGAGGAAAAAACATCGTTGTGTGACTTTCAAACCTCAAATGCCGAACGCAAAGCCACACGAAGTTACATTCATCGCGTGAAGCACTTGTACACAAATCCCTCCGCTGGGTCGTACTTAAAGTCGTTGAATCCGGTCGGGTGGGAGAACAACAACGTGCGTGCCTCCGCCCGCTGGTGCGTCGACTCACTTTCAACGATGCCCATCATGTGAAGCAAGGAAGACTGCAAAATCGTCGCAAACACCACCGAACTCGTGTAGGGATGCGTAAACTTGGATGTAATGCATACATCGATGTGATCGTTCTTGACCATGTACCCTATCCCAAAGCCGTCGCCTACGACGGGGCCAAAGCCAAAGAGGCTCAGGCTGCTGCTTCCGCAGTGGGAGGTGGACATGTTCCAGTGAGCACTGCGCTTAAAAACGGGGTTTTCAAAGATGTCAGGGAGCGGGATGCCGTGCTTCACGGCCTGTAGGCGCAGGCCAAGAAGGTGGCGGTCAATTCCGTGTGCCTTTTTGGCAAGTAGCATGTTCTCTGAGTGCTGTCGCATGGCCTCCCACATCAGTGCGCGCTGCGTGGGCAGAATCGATCCGACGGGCTCGGAAAAAATAGGCTCACCGCTCATGCGGCAGAAATCCAATGAGGCTCGTGTGGCGCTCCTCACACACTCTGTTCGGCCGTGCAGAAATGTTCGCGTGCTCGCCGCCTCATACGTGGCCCCTGCCCGCCCCAAAAGACGGTAATACGTCAGCTGAAACGCAAGCTGAAGAAAAGCGTCAGGGGAGGCCTTTACGCCTTTTATGCGAGCCCCACCGAAGTGACGAAACCGCAATACCGCCGTCTCATTCACCTCAATCATCTTCTTGTAGTCACTGAAGGCTCGCTTCATGGTGTCGTTGACTGTGCCGTCCAACAACCACGCCAGTTCCGTGAAGAGTGCGGCGGCCCGCAGGCGTCGAGACGCGTCTGTCGCAAGCTCCGCAATGACGTCCTCCGTGAAGACGTGTTCGCAGTCCGACTGGTACATGCGGTCGGCCAGCCGCAGCGTTGCCGTGCCGTCCGCAACGGAGTGCTCCCAATTCGCGCCGGCCCAACCATCGCGTGTCACAATAATGTTGTGTCGATCAAACCAGCGGTTGGTGCCGCTGCCGTGAAGGAAGATCCGGGCGGCCTCGTCGGAGGTCACCACCTCCACGCTATCAAGCGCGATACAAATAATGGCTGACTGAATCGCACGCAGTGTGTTGTAGTTCCCAAGCTGCTTGAGGTGTTCTCGGGCCTCAAACCAGTCGGTGCGGTTCATCGTGGTCAGCAGCCCAACAGGTGGGCCTGGCTCTTCGGCGGTAACCACGCGTTCCTCAATAAGTTTGAGCGCCACCAACAGCTCCTCCACCTCCACGATCGTGTCGTCGTCTCTTATAACGTTTAATTGGAAAAACCGGTTGCGTTGAATGACAATGCAGTGTCGCGGCGGGTCTGGAGAGGAAACGTATTCCACGCTTTTAGACTCCAACTCATCCCTTGATAAGGCAGGAATTTCACAGTAGCACACCTTGCGATCACGCCGCCTCCCCGGCACCCGCGAGGTGCAGCAGAGAAACCGATTCTGGCACATGCAAACGGGTTTGTCGCGCTCAAACTCACACAGCAAGTTGTCTTGACGAATGTCTATGTGGTAAGAGACCGCGCCGTGAAGCAGACTTGCGGCACGCCCAAGCTGTGTCATGGCCTTCTTATTCGGATGGGCACTGAAGCCAAAGAAATAGTTTACGTTAATGGGAATAGGATCGCGTGGACAGAGGTAGGCGTCATCCCAGAACTCCTCCAGCCAACTTGGCTGCCCGCATCGCTGGTCCCACTCGCGAAGGAGGGCGTCAAGCTTCTCCCCAACACCCCCCGCCGCCTTGAACTCGCCGATAAGTTTCACGGCGACAAAGTACTCCTCGGCGGAGGCGATGGCCTCAATAGATTTGAGAAACCGACTGCACGTTTCCTCGATTGTCGGGATTGGCAAACGCGGCAGCCGGGACTGATGCTGTACCATCTGTAAGTCGTCCCTCGACGGAAGCCGCTCCTTCATGTCGACAGGGTCGGTGTAGCCGTAGGCACTGAAACACTCCTTCGTGTGCGTCCGCCCTGGCGGCGTGACGGTAACCGGGGAGCGTGTGGCCACATAATACTCCTGCGGTGCGTCAAGGTACGCAGGGGCGCGGCTGCCCGAGCCGGCAAACCCCAACGCAAAGGGTTGCTCGGGCAGCTTTGTTGACAAATGTCTATCCATTATTTTTTTTTTATGATACGTGTCCCTTTTTCGCTTAAACACGCGGCTTCGTGCCTTTTGCTTTTTCTTTTGTGCTGAGGTGGGGGAGTATAGCGACCCCCCCCCCCACGAGAGCGAGAGAGAAAGTGAGAGACGCTTTTACGCGTAACGGTGTGGGGCGCAGAGTTTCGCTCCTAACCGGCTTTTTTTCATCTCTCTCTTCGTTTCTTAACGCGCGTGTGCGCCACGATGATGTTCATTCCGTAGGCGTGAAGTTCACAGGGTTGCACGGGCACCGACGAGGTTGAGGGCCCGCGAGTGAGGCGGGGCGGTGACACGCCTGCGGCCCCGGCGGGAGAGACGATACGGCAGAAGAAAAAAAAGAGAGAGAGAAAGTAATAATAACAAAAACAGTAATAATGTCTACAACAGCGTGGAGACAAACGGCAGGCGAGGCGCCCTCAACGACGCACCCACCCACTCCCTTTTTTAGCTCCCTCTTCTCATCCCTCCCCTGGCCGCCGCCTCCCCTCCTCGCACCTCCGCCCGCTTCTTCTCACACGAAAGCGGTGGAGCGAGAAAAACGCGAGGCCGACGGAGCGGCACTGCCCCACTCCCATCTGTATCACGTGACCCCTTCCGCAGCCAAATCTAATTCGCTTGGATGTCTCCTGCAGTTTGTGTTGCTGCTCCTGCCCCTTCCGGCGGAGCTCCGCGCGCGCCCTCAGACCGCCCGTCGCCTCCTTGCGTGCCTGCCCCCGGATTCGTCTACCGCTTGCGAAAGTCCTCCATGGAGAACTCCTTCGGTCGCGGGATCTTCTTCATGCTGTACTCCTTTGAGCCAATGTAGTTGGCCTCGGCCCTGGCGTCCAACCAGTTGTTCTGCGCCCGGCCGACGAGCTCCGACATCTCGCTGGGCGTGAAGGCAACTTTTTGCGTCTGGCGATTGACCGACCCACGGCCCCGCTGCTCCCCAACCATCGCCCCTGGCGTGCGCATCTCCTCCATAGTCCTGCGGTACTCCTCCGAGAGGAACGCCAGCAGCCACGCGGCTCCCAGCAGGAAGAGCACATGGATATTTACGTGCGCAATGGAGAAGCGCGGGTACTTCTGGTAGTGCTTCCACCACGACACGCTCTTCTTCACCTGCACAACGTTATACCCGAAACGAGGGCTTAACTTGCCATCGGGCGGAGGCGGCGTGGTGTACGCTATCTCGCCCGTCGGCCACTGCACGCGGGAGACAATGAACTGTCCCTTGTCATCAACGATAGGTTCCGTCAAGGGGTCGCCAGACGCGTTCTGCACCCATCGCAGTGGCTCAACATCCGTCGCTCGCTCGCCTTGTTGAAGAGGCGCGCTGGTGTCCCTGGTGGGGTCCTCGGGGGGCGGCGGGGCGGCGGCATCGGCATCCAACGGCGCGGAGGATAAAGGAGACGCGGGCGGCGCAGTGACTGAGACGTCCGCGTGGCCGTCGCTTTGCTGCTTGGATGTCGTGTGCGACCGTTTAGCCACCTGCGTGCTGCCGAGGAACGCCAGACGGTGGAGGCGGTTTCCCACGGCAGGGGCAAAGTAACAAGTACGACACATCATCATCATCCAAATCGCCATGCACGCATGAATTTGACGCTCCTGCAGGCCCCTTGTAAAACTAAACACAAACGTAAAGATCTTCTTCTGCAGGCAGTTTTGGCTGGCGCGTGCGGAGGAAGCCCTCCAGCCCCAACACGACAATGCAGGCGGGGAAGAAGAGAAGGAGGAGACACACCTCAGACTTCATCCGGCAGCCCACGCACGTATACATGGATGAACACATTACACTTATCTTTGGGTACTCTGCACGTCATCGCGTTAGTGACCACAGCAGGGGGAGGCAATAACGTCAAGAGACGAGAGAGAGAGAGAGAGAGAGTCTCACTTTCTTTTTTTTGTGTGTGTGGGTGTATGTTTTTTATTAATAATTCCTTCCTGCAGATCTCTCTCTCTCTCACTCTTCCTTCCTTTCTCTTTTTCAC
>NW_021704274.1:0-2746 GCF_003719485.1 Trypanosoma conorhini | reverse complement strand
ATATGATTAAAACAGTTGCCGTCCTCCGCCGTTTATTTTTCTCGTCGTTTCTTCGCCCCTTCCCGCTGCCTCGCCGCTTCATGCCTGCCCACACAGAGAGACAGAGACGCTGAGGGAAGAGGGGGGCGAAGGAGAAGGGAGGGTTCTTTCATTTTCTCCTCCACTCTTTTTTTTTTCCTTGCGTGTGGGTTAGTTGAGGGCACGGCGCTGCACAATGCGCTCTTCGGTGACGTCTTCGTGCATGATCGTCTCCTCCGGTGGAAGCGACTTCATACGTCGTGCCCACAACCGGCTCCAGGGCGACGACGCGATGAGTTCCGCGCGCTGCGTCCCCAGTTCCTTATCACGGTGATACCGTGCGATATCCCGCATGCGCTTAATGTACTTCTCCTGCTTCTCCTGGAGGACCCGCCGCATCTCGGCTTCCTCTCGCTCCTTCTGCTCCTTCAACTCCCGTTCGTACCGCTGGCTGTACTCGCTCAGGTGGTCGCGCACGTTCTTCACCTCCTCCGCCGTCAGCACCGGCGGTGCTAGGGGCCGCCACGATAAGTGTGACAGCTGACGCACCTGCTTGCTCATCAACTCTCTGCCGTTTAGGTCAAAGATACGGAACTGGTTGTCGGCGGAGCTCTTCAGTGCCGACACCCAGGAGGCGTAGAAGCGGCCTGTGGGGTCCCACGCCGTGTCCGTCACAGGCACCGAGTGCTTCTCCAGCTGAACCACCATGCCGTTGTCATTGATGCCGTAGAAGTGCAGGATGGACTTGTTGTAGTTCGTGGCGACCACGCGGGCACCACGCGGGGCCCAGAAGAGATGCGTCGCACTCGTCACATAACGTCCGAGCAGCTTCAGTTGCTTTTTAATGTTGTAAATACGCATCTCGGACGTCGAGCCAATGTCCCCCGTCTTGGAAGTGTCGTCGAAGATGACGGCGAAGTGCGGGCCAGACGGCTGCCACGCAAAACGACCGGCAGAAAGGCCTCTTTCCACCTGCAGCTGCAGCACAGCGGCGCTCTTCGCGCCAATAACAAACAGGGCGTACTCGGTGGAGCGTAATTTGGTGATTTTGACGACAAGGTGGGTGCCCTGCGGGTGCCAGAGGAGGTCTAGCCTCTCCGCCTGTAAAAAGTTTCGCTGCGCAATGATCTCCTCACGCACGAGGTTGTCCTCCACCACGATGTCTTGAATGGTAACCTTCCACCCTTGATTGGCGCCGAGCTCCATGACGACGGCCATTTGTGTTTCCACGGCCGGATTCCACTCCACCGTTTTCAGACCGGGGACGGAGAATGTGTGCGACATCGGCGTCGTGGTGGCGGCGGCCTGCAGCACTCGCATCGTCTCGGCACGGTAAATGAAGAGTTTACCAGGGGCGCCAGGCTCCAGGCTAGCGTGCGAGATGGCAACAAGTGAATCCCCCGCACTGAAGCGAGTAATGGGCCACTTTTCGGTGTCCACAAGATCGAGACCGCCGAGTGTGCGAATCTTTTTTGCCGTACGGATATCCCACACGCTCACATCGTTCAGGGTCTTCACTACAAGGTACTTCTCCTGGGGTGACACCAGGAACGCCGTGATGTCAAGCTCCGGCACCTCGAACAGCAGATTCATCTGCCGTCCACCCCACAACTTCAGGCCACTTGTGTGCTGTGAGATGATCATGCGGCCAAAGGTCGACCACGCCGGCATCGGACGCACCGCCGTCAGGGGGCCGTAGACGAGCCCGGCCCCAAGCTTCTTTTGCCGCCGCTCCATTTCTGTCCATTGACCCAGCGAATCAGTCTTTAGTGCGCGTGGCTTTCGGTACAACTCCTCCTTGAGGGTCATGTAATTAAACCAATACCATTCCACGTCAAAGGACTCCCCTTGCTTAATAAAGAACTGTGGCCGCGCCATGACGTCCTCGCTCATGGTGTGTGCGAGATCGGCGTCCACGTCGTCCGCCAGCTCAGGCGGGTGGTACTCCTCCTTTGGTCCGCCTGCCGCCTGTAAGGAAGACCATCGGTACGTTGTGAGAACATCTGTCTTTGTGAATCGGTACAGATTGAGTCGTGCCAGGGCATCCTCGGCGTTGGAAACGGTGCCAAAGGAAAGAAACGCACCCGTCACGAGGCCTGTGGTCTCGTCCAGGACTAAGTGAATAGTGAAGTTCTCGTGGCCGAGAACCTCCGTCACCTTCTTCGTCATGTGTCGCAAGAAGAGCACACGCTTCTCGGGCGTCACGTTGTTTGGGAGGCCATTGACAATAATATGCCTCGACATTTGAACCTCGTCCGTCATGGTGGCAGGCTCTTTTTTCCCACGCGCGCGCTCTCGCCTTCCTTCGCCCGGCGGTGTGTTTTATCGCCGCACTGCTTAGCCCGCTTGGGTGTCGACGCGCCGTCCGCCCTTTACTATTATTTTTATTATTATTGTTTTTTTTCCCCCTTTACTTCTGCTTTCTTATGTGAAACGCAAGAACGTTATTTTACGTCTCCTTTTCTTTTTTTTTGTCCCCCCCCCACCAGCCTCCCAGGTAGAAAGTTCGAAGGATATATATATATATATGTGCCTGTGTCTGTATGTTTCTTTCTTTCCTTCACCTCCTTCTTCTTTTGTTTTGTTCAGACGTTCGTTTTGGCGCGGAGCCGCTTGTCGTCGCTGCCCCTCTCTGTTGCGACGCGAGAGAGAGAGAGAGAGAGAGAGAGAGAGAGAGAGAGAGAGAGAGAGAGAGACGAGGAGGCGTGCATAGAAAAGAAGGAGGTCG
>NW_021704273.1:0-30369 GCF_003719485.1 Trypanosoma conorhini | reverse complement strand
CAGCTCGTCGCGGGTCGTGTAGTGGGGGTTCCTCCTTACGGTTGCCCGCCACCACAAGCTTCGCACACGCGTGTGCATCTCCGCCTGCAGCACGTCAATCTGCGCCTGCAGCTCACGGGCCGGGGCGTCCGTCGCCACGGCAGCCGCCATTGTTCCTCTGGGGCGTATCGATAATGAACCGTCGCCGCACTTCGTCCGTATTACCCTACCGCTGCCTCCGCCGCCGCGTGCGCCGTCCTTCTTACTTTCCCTTCTTCCGTGTGGATGGGTGTGCGGGCGCCGCGCAATCAGGGACAGGGAGAGGAGAAACGAGGGCAAGACACACGCGCACACACATGCGGCCAGACAGACACGCAGAGGGAGAGGCACACGAGTAAACCCTCCTCTGCCCGCACGTACGCCCTCCGCTCGGAGGAGGGCAAATCGCCGCAGCAGCGGCAGAGGCACCGACACGTACAAATGGAGAGAAAAAAAACGCAAAACAGGGCACCGGCAGCTGCGATATATATATTTATATTTGCTGAGAAGATGTTTGTTTCTCACGTATCCGTAGGGAATAGGTGGGAAGGAAGATTACAGTTTAGTTCCGGGTGCGCCCTGAATTCCTCCCCACCCCCCACAGAAATAAGAAGATTGACCCCACACCATACGCAAACGAGCGTTCAAAAAAGTTCAAATCGTCTTGTTTTGTTTTGTTTTTTTCTGGTCTCTTTTTTGTGTTTGTGACCACTGGGCTCTTGTTAGGAAGCCACAAAGCGTTTGTCTGAGGCGTGCCTCGCACCCCGCAACGGCCCAGCGCTGGGGGTGCAGGCGAGGACAAAAACAACTGCGCTCGTGCTGCCGTTCAACTCCCGGCCATGGTGGGAGGTTTGGATAAAAATAAAAAGGAAGCGGTTCACTGCCACGTATTCAGACGCCTGGGAGGTGAAGTACAAGTGCCGCCCGCACCCACTAAGCCGCAGCTATGCGCATGGCGTGTCTCCCCACTGGCTTGTCGAACGCCAAGTAGTAACGAGAACCCGAATGAAACCCGGTGAAGGAGGAGGATTAAAACAAAAAAAACACTAAGTTAACCACTCATGTAATAACAAAAGAAAAAAAATGAAAAAATGAAACAGGGGAAAGCAATCAACAAGCAAATCTCACTGCTGGAACTCCTGCATTCATTCCCCTCCCTATCGCCCAGCGACACACGTCGACGGAACACACAGCCTCCCCAGAACGCAAGCCAGCCCCCCACTTCTTCTTTTCTGTCACTGCCTCTTCCCTTCAAAACCCCAGGCCGAAGACAATAAGGAAGAAACAGAGAGAAATCGGCGCGCAAACGCGCATCGCCAAGCTAGCTTGTTTTTTCTGCGCAGGCATCGCAGTCTCAGTGTGGTTGCTGGACATTATTCCCGCTGCTACCGGCTCCCCTATCCTCTCGCACCTCCACCCCTTTCTATTTTTTTGTTTTTTGTTTCTTGTTTTTTTTGTTTTTCCCCCGTTTTTTTTTTTTTGCTTTCTCTCTCACTCTCGGTTGGTCATTTTGATGATTTCGTTTTAGTTCGTTTTCCCACCGCTTCCCGATGGTGGGGGAAGTGCACCTTTTCCCTGTGCCCATATTTCCTCGCGCGTTTTACATCTTCCCCCGCCCGTCGTTGCCTCTCACGCCACACGGCACACCCCGTCCGTCCGTCCGTCCGTCCGTCCGTATTTGCCTGAGGGCGCTAGTGCACCTCCTCGAGGTCGTCGTTGGCCTCCGCGGCGTGCTTCTTGGCCTTCAGCTGCGCCTTCTTCTTCTTGTACTCCTCGGTGAGCACCACCGCCTGGTACTCCGCGTCAAAGCCGTCCACGTCGCCCTGCACGAAGGGCTCCGTGAGGCCGGGGTACACAATTGCCTTGGCCACAAGACGTCCGTCGTTGGGGTCCCGCACAACGGTGGTGTCGCCGAGCGGCTCCACGTTGCTTTGGCTTGAAAAATTCACGGTGACGTGGAACTCGTAGATCTTGGAGTCGTTGTAGAAGGCCCACTGCTTTTTACTGTTGTTCACAAGGCGGAAGAGCAGGCCGTTGTCCCGCTCCGTGCACTTGCGTATATCGTCGTAGGGAAACGCCTCACTGGGCTGGCCGTTGAGGAAGCCTTCAGCCGTCTCCTTAGGCTTGCTAGAGAAACACCCCATTTCTCCCCCGATCGCTGTCGCTATCCTGGTTTCGCTTGTCCTTTACTGCCTTGCTGGTGCTAACTTGCCCTGGCCTCAGTCGCCGCGCGTCTACGGAACGAGTCTCGTACGCTTATTTCAGTTTTGCTTTGCTTTGTGCCTTCTCCCCGTTCGTCAGTTCCTTCTCTCGGCGTTGCTGCACCCCCCTTCTTCCGCCTGCGCTCTCTGTGATTTCTCGCGTGCCCGCAAATAGAGAGAGAGAGAGAGAGTGCGTGCGAGAAAGCCAGTGCGTGCGTGGGCAGCAAGCGCGCAGGCACGCATGCGGGGCGGTCGTCGCGAGGGGAAGGGCGGCGACGACAACCATCAGCACGCAGTTACACCCACGCACACGCAAATTAAGTGGGAAAAAGAGACAGTCTGCGATGCACAAGGAACGAACAAACAAGCAAAAGAAAAAAAGAAGAAAAAAAAAAGGCGGTAGCGATGTCGAGGGGCGGTGGCAGAAGTACTCCGCAACAGCGAAAGACACCGAAGAAGAAACCAAAAGAGCGTGTAGAAATAACTGAAGAAAGACACATAGATAGAAAGATATATATATATATATATATAATACATCACGTTCACTGTTCCCTGTAAAAGAAAAACAAAAACAAGGAAAAGTGCACGCATGCACTCACTCACTCAATGCATCCGGTCTGCCCATCATGTCCGGAAGCGGGGCGAGTGCCACCCCCACCTCCTTCTTTGCCGCAGCGCACGGACGCACACACGACTCTCTTTTATTCGCTTCTTTCCTTCACTCTTTTCCCGCCCAGACGCAAACGCCAGCAACAGAAAGGGAAAAATTCACACTATCGCCGCCACCACCGCCATCAGGGCATTTTCCTGCCGTCCGCATGTATACAATCAGTCTGAGAAGGGGGACACAATTACAGGCACAAATGAAGACCCACACAAATAGACACTTGCAGAGAGCCCCACAAGACAAAAAAAAATACCACGCAATGGAGGTTCATGCACTGTTATCGCGTTGTCAATACCTCCTTCCTTTACAACCCTGCACTTACATTGTTTTCCCGCCCGTTTCTTCCCATCCGCCGTTAAGGTTTCTCTCCAGTGTCAGCGCCATGTGCCGGGGAACGACTTCGTAGTGGCTAGAAAAGCCGTTGTACTCGCCACGCATGAACAGCTCAGTCCGCCCGGGCGGGAGGAGGAGGTCTATGCGGCGTCGCCCCGATGCCGCATCCGTCACGGTGCGCCGCGCCACGCCAAGCGGCTCGACGCTGCTCTCCCGCCCAAACGTGACGGTGATGTGCATGGTGTAGCTTGCCGTGTCGTTGTAGTACGCCCACGTGTGGTGGCGTTCGTCCACGAGACGGAACAGGAGGCCATTGCCCGCCGCAAAGCAACGGAAGAGTTTATCGTACTGAACGCTCTCGGCCGGACCTGGGCCGGTAAACGCGGGCGGGCCAGGCGCGGTTGCCGCCACTGCGCCAGCTCGCCCCACCGGGAGGGCGCAACCGGCGCGGGAGCCCTGCCGCCGCGAGTACGGGGACTCGTTGCAGGTAGACAGGCCGCCCCCGTCGTTGTCATCCTTGCCGTCCCCCCAGGTGGGGGCCTTACCGCCGCAGCCGTCGGGGTGCGTTGCGGCCGCGGCCCCCTTCCGGGGGGCGGACGGCCACACTATTTGTTCGGCGTGTAACGCGGCCTTCCCGACGCCGGCGTCCCGCTTCGCCGGGGCCGCCCCCAACGAGGCTGGCTGGAGGGCGCCGCCGACCTGCCGCGTCACGTGGCCGCTCCCCCCCCAACTCTGCATGCTCCGTTGGCCGCACTGAGACGACGCCCGCCCGCCCACCCAAAGCAGCAAACCGGAAAAAAAAACAATAATAATAATAATAATAAACAAATAGAAAGCAACAGCAACAACAAGAGAGGGAAAAAACATACCGGTTGGATGCGGAAGTGTCTCATCCCCACCCCTGCAGTCAGGGGTCAGCGTCGTCCCCCAGCGTCGCTCGGTGTTTGCGGCGTTTTTTTTTTGTTGTTGCTGTTTATATTTTTTATTCGTTTTTGCGCTTCTCTGCGGCAGGGATGAGTTTTAGTTGGCGCCCGCCGCGCCCGGCCGTCAGGCGCTGCAGCGCGCGTCGAGGAGGACGCAGTCGAAAAGAACAAAAAAAAAACAACAACAACAAATGGATGGCAACCCCTCACACACAAACTCACAATCAGTCAACAGCGTACTGCCTGCACATGCGCGGGTGGCAGCATGCCAATTACACCATGGCCCCGCCGCAGCGGCGGTGGCCACGTGGTGGAAGTGGTCGCCGCGATCGCCGCAGAATCCACACACGCAGACCATCATGGAAAACGTCTATTGCACGTGCAGTGGACAGCTTGCAACTCCCGCGCGCCAGGAAGAACCCAAAAACAAAAACAGAACAAAAAGAAAGTAGTGTGCATGCAATTACACAAACTCTTGCCCCAGCTATATATATATATACATAGCCGTCGCTTCTTTTTTCTTTTTCGTTTCCTTTATTTTTTGTTTTTTTTTTCTCGCTCTTGCTTCCTTCCCCCCTCCTCCGATGCTCTTTCTAAGCCTCCCCTCGCCCTTAGAAGAGAAGTACATGGATGTAGTGATGTATGTATTGTATGCATGTGTGCAAAAAGGAACGTGAGGCACGTGTTAAGCGTGTCGATCGGACATCGACACCTTTTTGCGGCCGTACAGCTGCAAGAAACCCCCACCCGCCACACCACACAGCGGGAGAACGGGGTGAAAGGAGGCCGCGGCAGGCTGCTGCTTAAGCCGTATGTGCGTCCGACTCGTGCCTCCTCCGCCTGCCCCCGGCGGCGGCGACGATGGAGCGTCCAAGGCATCCTCCACACAGAGCGCATCCGCCGTTACCGACAGGGTGGTGAGCGCGTAATGGTAGTGCTGCACGTCCATGTAGCCGACGGAATGGAAGGAGGGGGAGCTGGCGCCCCCGGTGTCCGAGACCACCCTCTGAAAGAGAGGCTGCTGCAGATTGCGATCATCCCACACCATCACAACCCCCCGTTCCCCGCCGTGCCCTGTCACTAGACCGTGCGGATAGCGGCAGGAAAAGCCAATGTGCAAACACAAGGGCTTGTGGTCGCACAAGCGCCGCTCCTGCCGCTGGAGGGGCTGCCCCAGCGATGTGGGATCCGGCAGCACGTGGGTGGAGCGACTCGGACGCCGCAGGTCGTAGAGGTAGACAGAGCCTGCGCCTACAGCAAACGTAAAGACGTCGTAGGGGTGTGAAGCCAAAGCGGAAGGTGAATTCACGAGTTCAGCGCGTCCGGCTCCTTCCAAGACGCGCAGCTCGCAGTTTAAGTCCCACGAGGTAATGGACCCATCGCCGCTGGTCAAGTGCAGCAGCATCGCCGGTGCGTGGTACGAAGAAAGGCACTGATGACTCCGAAGGGACTCCTCGTGGGTCATGGTCAGAAAGGTGGTCACGCGCCGCACGGTTGCCGCATCGGTGTATCCTGAGAACAGCTGAACAGAGCCGGAGCGGCCCACGGCGCAGAGCAGGGTGCGGTAGGCGGAGTCGACCAGGTGCAACCCCGTGAGCGGGTCCGCCCCCTTCGTCCCACGCTCCCCGTAATCGCCTGACCCCAACAGCCCCCGTCGCCGCGGCAGCGTCGCTTCGGAGGCAGCGCCGCAGGCACCGTAGGCCGGAAACTCCTCGCCAGACGATCTAGAGTAGTAGACACGGTGCGGCGAGGTCGGCTGGGTGTCGTACATGTACCTCAACACCGTCGAGGGGGGCATGGCGCACCTCGGTCGTGCCACCACCTCCGAAAGCGGAATCTGCGCCATCAACCGGCAAGGCTCCCCGGAGACGGGCGAGGGACCAGAGGCGGCGGCCGTCGACGCCAGGGAAGCGCCCGGCACGTCCGCAAAGGACCAGACCTGAATAACGCCCTGACTCGTCCCCGTTATGCAGTGCCGCTCCGTGGGGTGAAAGGTCAAAACCTGCATCCTGCCGTGACGCTCCACCAGCGTATGCCTCTCCGCCAGCAGCCGGTAGGGATATTGGCGGTCTGTCGTCCAAGCCGCAGCGGCGTCGACGCTGGCGCTTGATGACAAATTCAGGAGGGAGGAAAGCGAGGGGGTGTGGCCGCGCGACTCATCCTCTTGCGACGGCATCGACGGACCCGGCGGATGGCTCCATTGCGGCGAAGCCGCTGGAAGCCACGGGGACGCGAGGACGTGGCCCTCGTACCCGCGTGCGCCGTAGCCGGGCGCCGCCGCCACACGCAGCTCGTCGCGCAGTTGTCGCAGGTACTTGAGCAGGTGGGCGTCTTTTTCGAGGTTAAAGGGGTGCCTGGGGTCATGGTCATCCATGGGTATCAGCAGCAGTTCCCCGAGAAACGAGAGCAGCGTATAGACGAAGGAGGAGATCGTCCAGTTGTCGTCCACCGACACGGTACGCAGCGAGAGGTTGTGGTCCGACGCGGTCTTGCCGCCACCCACAACACCGCCCGCCTCCAGCATCTCCTCCACCGTGTCCTCGCCCTCCAGGTCTAGCAGCACTTGCCCGCCGCCCTGACGGTCGTCTCGAGGGGTCGGCTTCCCTCCACGCGACGTCAGCGTGCTCAACACACCTGAGAAAAAAGTTGCGATCGCAGAATGGCGGGAGGAGGCGGCTGCGTCGGCGCGCCCGCATGGGGCATTGCCTGAGGTTTGCAAAAACGGCACGTGCCGCACGTGGAACATGGACAACTCGTCACGGAGCACCTTTTGGGCGTGGGCCGCGACCAGGGGGCACGGGTCCTTCGTCGCAACGGTAAGCCGGCAGGTGAGTCTCGCCAGGATGCGCAGCAGCTCGTCCACACCGCTGAAGCTGGCGGACGCCGGGGGCGAGGGCGCGGCGAGGCGGCCATCGGAGCCGCAACCGCTCGCATCGTCCTCGCCCGCGTCATGGGCGAGGGCCCCAAAGACGGTGCGCCAGACCTTGGTCATCTCGCGGCGCAGCTCCCGCCGAATCTCCCCCAGCGGGAGCGTAAAGGAGAGATGGCTGATCAGCCACCTCGTGGCCACGGACAGAGCGCCCACAAACTCGAGACGGTTATCGGTGTTGGCTTCGGAGGGTGTCAGTTCTACCGCAGTCATGCCAGTGATGCTCCGCACGCACATGATCGCGGTCTCCTCGTCCGTGATGTGGGACAACAACAACACCGTGATGGCCTTAGTGGCTGCCCCACGCACCGCCGAGGCGTTGGCGGACGACAAAGCCTGCAGCGCCTCAATCGCCGTGGAGAGATGCTCCCGCAAAGCCAATGCCTCGTACGATTCCTGCTGCGGTTGCTGCTGCGGCGCCTCTTCCTTTTCATCTGCCGCCGCGACAGAGAGGGGCCCCTCCCAGGCGATGGCCACTAGGAACGCGATGAGGCCCAGGAGGTGCGTTGTCATCGGCACCGGATTGCTGTCCGTCCCGTCGGGGGCGCACTCCTCCCACAAGTTCCCCTCGCTTCCACTCCCTTCTTCCCCCTCCGCGCCCGCCCCCTCGCCCCTCGACGCAACCGCGTGTGGCCGGACACTTGGGGTCTTTGCGGCCGCGTCCCGCAGGAGCTTACAACACACGCGGAGGGCGTCATGCTCGCGACAGCGCCGCCGCGCCTCACTAGAGTGGAGGCACAGCATGGTGAGCAGCGCCGCCGCGAGCAACCGCTGGCCGTCTGGTTCTGCCCAAGACCCAAGGACGTCGCGCTGCCACGCCCCAGCCTCCCCCGTGGACTCGGCAGGAACCTTGAACGGGTGCTCCAGAAGTTCCATGCAGGTGTCAATAATCAGATTACGCTGCCTCGGGTCCGCGTCGCCCAACGAGGGATCCGTGTGGCACGCCTTGGCGTAAACAAATAACATGGTTGGTAGCAGATGGCGCAAGTCGGGGCGACTCCAGTAATGCACGAGTGCAATGTGAAAGATCCCCACCTCGGCGCAGGCCGTGACGGCCAGAGGGCCGGCATCCACGAAGCGACAGACCAGCTCGGTGGCCTCCTCACGGTGCGACATCACTAAGAGTCCCTGCAGAAGCATAGGCAACCGCACAACGTGAGGAAAGGGCCTCGTCGTGGTAGAGCTATTCCCATTTCCAGGGGCATTCATCCGAAAAAACAACAAGGGACTGTCGTCGTCCGTGCGAGGCCGTCGCCTGGCCGTGGCCGAGCCCACAAGAAACTCTGCTCGCTGCTTATCGACGCTTACGAGTCTGGTGAAGCCTTGCTCCGTGATGCGTTCCACTACGGCGGCCAAGCAGGCAAACTCCTCCCCGAGGAAGTCCGGCACAACGACAGCGCGATCCCCCAAGGACGGCAACGTCATTGAGCCCTTGTCGTACTGCCAACTCGCCGCGCTCCAGTCCAGCCACTCGCGGAACTCCAGGGCGTTTAGCATCGTCGGCGGCGTTGGGCGCACCGCTCGCCAAAGCGATACCAAGGTGCGATCAATAACGTTGTCCAGAGTGTCCCACAGCGTGTGGTCGCTGGTGCGTGGCAATGGTGGGTAGACAGTCAACTTCGCCCCCAGCGCGGTGATAATGCGGTCCGCCAACAGAAACCCACGAAACAAGGGGGCCGCCACCACATCCTCGCGAAACAGATGCATAAATAAGGCATGAGGAAAGGTAGACCATGCGATGCACTCCGTGATGGACATGAAGGCCCATTGCAGTGCCCCTAGTGGGGTTTTCTTGTCATTCAACTCCCCTGGAAGCAGATACATCAAGAGCGGGTGGACATCCGCCGTCTGAGCATTTTGCACAATAAACCACAGTAGCGCCATACGCACCGGCGTCGTTAGGCAGGAGGTAAAAATATCCGAGGGCAGTTTGGGGTGTTGCGGAAGGGCCCCATCCTCGGAGGCGCCAAGGAAAAAAAAGTCGTCGAAAAGCAACGGAGGTGCGGCTGGCGCCGCAGCAGAGCCTAGGCAACGCAGGGCGGACAAGTACGCCGCACTCGAAGGGGGCGTCGCTGTGGCGCCTTCCATGCCAGAAACCGAAGCCACCTCGTATCGGTCCCAGCCCGGCACCATCAAGTACGGCCGCTCGGGCTCCTCCAACGCAGATCCACCGATGGTCGTTCCATACTGCCGGTAGCTAAAGGAATGCTCGATATCCCCCTTCTGTCGATTTTCTAAGAGGTGGTGCAGTACGCTCACGGCGTTCTCACACTCTGCCACCATGATAAGCGGGAATCCAACCTGGGAGCAGAATGTGTCCAGGGAGTACTTCACCGCATCCCCGCTGGGAGACTGGAGGTACAGGGAGCCCCCACCCGGCCGCGGCACTCCATGACCTCCGTAGTGCACAAGAACCTTGCTCTTCGGGCCCGCCTGGTGACGGCACTGGGCCAGCGCCCGCACAAGGTCCTCCTGTCTTGCATTAAGGCAGTGACCCACCGTCAACGACCGCTTGGAGAGGGATCGATACTGACTTTCAAGCCGTTGACCGAGTTGGCTCAGAATGTTCAGCCGATCGCCTGGCAGGAGCGCGGGCGCTCGCCACGCGTAGAGACGGGAGGCCTTGGGCGGCACCTCCTCCCCCCGCTCACCCTCGTTCTCGCCGGACAAGAGGACCGGGCTGATGTTGAGACTCAAAACCAGCGCCGCCGTGGTTGTGGGTCGCACCGTCGTGCGGGCCGCCACAGCGCGGGTGTGGTAGAGCAATCCGCGCAGCAGCGCCTCCTTGTCCCAGCGCTGAAAATGGAGGGTCTGGTGGAAAACCCCTTCCTGCACCATTCTGCCCCAGCGCTGTCGCTCCATCGCCTCGAGCTCGGCGTCCGTGCGGGGCTGCAGGGGGATCACCTGCGCAGCGTCCGCCTCGTTGCATGCGAAGCCAGTTGTGACCCCTGCGAGGCCGAGCGGCGCCGCTGCGGTCTCCACCTGCGGCCACGAGGACTTCTCGGAAGGCATCACCCCAGCCGAGGCAACGGTGGGACGGGCAGCGTGCCACCGCGGGTTTCAGAGCCGACCGCCACACCCACGCAATTCGCCGGCCGTCGACCCCTCTTTCACACCCACACACACACACACCAAGCAAGACGGCAGGTGTGAAGGGGACGCCGCGCAGAAGTAATGGAGGAAGAGGCGCAAGGGCGGTGAAACAGGAATCAGCGGGGGAGGGGGAGGGAGGAGAGAGAGAGAGAGAGAGGAGACGTCTCCCGTTGGCCGAATGTCCGTAGCGAGCCCCCTAATAATGTACACAAGTGCAGTGGCCGTTTTTTTACTCCCCTCTTGTTCCTTTCCCTGCAGTGTATTACTCCTAGTGTTCGGTGGGTGTTGCTTGCTGTTGTGGGTCCGCCCCCTTCCCCTTTTCTCTCCTTTGGCCCCTCTCCGGCAGCTCACACGCCCACCCACCGGAAATCAGCAACGACAAGGCGTGAAAACAAAAATGCAGCAAGAGAAGGGAAAAGGCGTCACCACGCAGGCAGGCACGCAAGGCACACACACACCCACACGACCGCGGCACTCCCCCCTCAGCCTCTGGCAGAGAGACAAACTTACGGAGTAAAAGACATACACAGATATGCACAAAAAGCAAAAAAAACGCAAAGAATAATCTAGCAAAGAAAGGGGGAGCAGTTGAGGTGTCAGTGAAACTTAGGCCCTTCAAAACAAAAACAACAATGAGAAAAGGCAGGGGAAGCGAAAATTAACCTACCAGTGATAAGTATGCCCATAGGCGAAGACTCACTTATTTCGTCAGCTGCGGGGAGGGCTATTTCTTGCTTATTTATTCCTTCGTGTTTCGGGCTTTGTTGCCCCCTTCCCACTCTGCACCACCGTGCACAACAGAATACGCATTAAACCCGCGACACGCACGAAGAAATCAAAGAAGATTTAGTCATCGGATGGAGCGGCATGCTCCCCCGTCTCCCCGCCAAAAAAAAAAGCACACACAAAAAAAAATGAAAAACCTTGGGAGGGATAGAACAAGGCAGGAGAATAGCCGTCGTAACTGGCTGCAGCAACCACACCGGCTGGCTCCCCTAGTCACCCCGGTCTGGGGGGTGTGGCTTTTTATGCTGCCTTGAGCCGCGTGGTGCCGGGGTGCCTCCTTCGCCCGCCGCAGCGTCAGGCGCCCCCGCTTTAGACGACGGCACCCGGCGAAGGAGGCATTCGGCACTTTGTGTTCTGGACAGCCGTCCCCGGCGTTCCCTTGTCGCTCATGGCCTCCACGATTCACTCACATAGAAAAAGAGCCTTTATTATACTGTCCTCTCTCACTTTTCACTTCACGCCCAGCTCATCTCCCTCAGTCATACTAACAACACGCACTTGCTGCCGTTTTTATTTTTCTTTTCTTGTTCTTTTGCCGCTGCTCGGCGGCACTCTTCCTCACACGCCTGGACTTGAGCCGACGCTTCCCCTACCAGTGGGTTTTTCTACTTTTCCTTTTTTTGGGGGTGGGTGGGTGGGGGGGATAGGGAAAAGGGAATTTGTTTGTTTGTTTGTTTGTTTGTTTTTTGCATTCGTTTTTGTTGCCTCGCCACCGTCACCACCACCCCGCTTCTTTGGTGCTACAAAGCATAAATACCATATATATGTATATGACGCGTCTCCGTGCTGGGGCCGCCGCGTCGCGCCTAGAGACGGAACGCCTGCTCGTCCGTGGCCGTCCGTGCCTCGAGGGTGTCGATGTTCCACCCGGTGACCCGCCCTTCCACGAACATCTCCGTGGTGAGCGGGGCGATGTCCACCTCCACGACGTACTTCCCCATGTCATCCTCCCTGCCCTCCTCGGGGTCGTCGATGCGGTAGGCGGTGGCTGAGCCGAGCGGCACAATCTGGCTGTCGTAGTCGAAGAGGATGGCGACGTGCATGACGTACTCGCGGGAGTCGTTGTAGAAGCCCCAGCGGTTGCTGCTGGGGTCGCAGAGGCGAAAGAGCAGGCCGTTGAACATGGGGTGCACCTTCGTCGCCTCCTTGAAGGTCGGCGTCCCGTTCACGTAGTGAACTTTGGAGGAGGAGGAGCCCATCCCAAGCGCGGCCCAAAAATGTGTTTGCACGGCAGTAAAAATATGTGGCCCGACGCGCACAGCCACGAAGAAATAGCGTGAAATGGAACCAAAAAAAAACAACAACAACAACAAAAAAGCGAAAAAAGTTGCCTCTTGCTTTTCTTTCGCGGGTCGTCTCGTCCGAGACACGGTGCCCGTGTGGAAAAAGAGGAGACGGGAAAAAGACAAGGCAGCCAGGGAGGTCAGCAGGGACGCCGCAGCGGCAGAGACACACGCACACACAGCAAAGTGAGGAGTGCGTAAAACAGTGAAAGGAAGAGAGAGAGAGAGAGAGCTTTTTTTTAAGTCACAAGTACACAAGCATATACACATCCAGGCAGGGAAGGGGGTTGCGTGAAGGCGCAGCCGCCGCCGCTGCGCGTGGCCTTCTTTACCGGACACCCACCTCTCAGTGCTCCTCCGCTCACATTCGCGCGCGGGGGTGAAGTAGTTATGCCCTAACGCCCGCCACAGCGGCAGCGGCGGTCTCCCGCCCCACCTCCGTCGTCGCCTTTCACGTCTCTCCGCCGGCGACCGCAGCCACCCCCCTCCCGCCGCCCCGCACACAGACACAGGCAGACGCATGTAATTTTCTCTCTTCCCCCCTTCCCCCTCGTCCCCTCCCTCCCTCCACAGACTGTTGTTTGCCGCTGTGCCTCCGCGCGGGGAGGGAGGGAGGGAGGGAACGAGGGGGAAGGGGGGCGGCTGCAAGTAGGCAGTGCTGCAACAGCAAGGGGGCCGAAGAGGTGAAAAACGAAAAACGAAATTAAAAAGCGAAGAGAACGACAAGCGGTCGAATTATTCACAATAACATGAATGCGAGACGTCGCGCCGCAAGAGCAGGCGGGGGCGGGGAGAAGAGAAACAAACGAACGGGCGAGCGGGGAACGGCGGGCGGCACACAACAGACACGGCGGGAAGGAAATAAAAAGGGAGAGAGACAGGGAGAGGGAGGAAAAGAGTTTCATGGCACATAGTTTGGCGCTACTGCCGGACTGCGGTGCAGCATCGTCTTTTTTGTCATTGTTTTTTTTTGTACCGCCGTCCCTGCCGCCCCGCCCGCCAGACCCGCCTGCCTTGCGCCTCGTCACTGACCGCCGCTATGCCGGGGCACACGTCACAAACACCCAGCGGCGACAAACAAAGAAGCAAACAAACTTGCAGGGAGGCATACAAACAACGAAGAAAAAAAAAAGTAAAGCAGAAAATAGACCGGAAACGAGGGAGGGGTGGAACGAAGAGACATCAGTGCCTCCGCACACACACACACGCACACCCCCCTCCCAGCTCCGCTCAGGGGGAGAGTATCTTTTTGGGCCCACGCTCTCTCCGCGGCTTCTGCCCGCGTATTCGCCCCGTCGGGCTCAGCGCTCCGCTTACTCTCCTGCCACCGCCCCACAGCTGTGGGACGGTGCAACGTTTACGCCCGACCGTGAGGGGAGGGAGCACAGCAGAGAAGGCCGGCAGGCGCGGCGGCCGTTATTTCTCTCGCGCGTGCCGTTTTCTTCCGGGGGCATCATCACCGGAAACAAAAACAGGAAAAAAAAACAAGGGAAAAACGTGGGGAAAAATGCGAAAAGCAAAGACATAAAAAGATGCTGCGAAAAACGAGAAATGAAAAAAGAAAAAGCAAATAAAACTGTAGAACAAAAAGATCTTTGCGATTGCATGACGATGTATACGCCGACACTGCAGCGAGAGCTGCAACGAGGGCGACGAGGAGGAGATGGGGGGGGGACAAATAGAGCGTGCAGGCGCATTGATGGAGGCGGGTATAATACCTAATCTCCACCGCGGTTGGGGAGCCGGAGCGGGGGTGAGGGGGCGAGCCGCAAGGGGAGAAAAAATATATAATAATAATAGCAATAATAATAAGGAAGAGGCAATTCCCCCGGCGAAGGGGGCCAGGCTGCCAGTCCGCCTTTTTCGGCTGCAGCTCCACCCGCGCACTTCGCCCGGACACCCGCAACTCACTTCCCCGCCCACACCCCACACCGTCAGCCTCATGGGGGCTCGCCCCGGGCCACCAGCCTGCTCACGGACAGCATTTCACCCTTGTTTTGCTTTACTCCCTCTTCTGTGCCGCACGTCCCCCCCCCCGCATTTTCTGCCACTACTACTGTCTTGTTTTGTTTTTTGTTTTCGTTTTTTTGGGCTTTTGGTTTCCTTTTGCTTTTTTTTTTACATTCCCCCTTCGCTCGTCCCTCCGCTTACTCTGCTTGTCTTCTGCTCCTTCGTGCACGCACTGTCACCCCGTCCGTGCCTAAAACTGGGAGGCGCTGGGGGGCACGAGGCGGCGGCAGTACGCGCGCTCGTCGATGTTTGGGTGGGACTGCAGGTAGTCGTCCGAGAGGGGAAGGGCCTCGATTTTGCTCTCGTAGCCGGTGACTTCGCCGACGATGAACCGCTGCGTCTCTAGCGGGTACACCATCATCTCGCACAGGATGCCGTCGTCCTGGACCTCGATGGTGGTCTTGTTCAGCGGCTCCACCATGCTGTCCGCGTTGAGCAGGTAGGTGATGTGAAACTCGTAGTCCTTGGAGTTGTTGAAGAAGGCCCACGTGCCGGTGCTTGTGTCAATGACGCGAAGCAGGAGCCCGTTAAAAAGCCACGTCTCCAGGTCACCATGCATTTCTGGGTTGGCAAGCAGCCCGTGCGAGCCGTACTTCGAGTATGGTGAGCCCATGTCTTTTGCCTCAGTGCGGTTTACTTTTGCCGGGCTTTTTTTTCTTTACTTCTTTTTTGTTATTATTTATTTCTCTGTTCCCGTTCGTGCACAAGTCTCCTTTCCTTCTTTATTCCCGTGTACTGCGGAATTGTCCTCTTCTCTGTCCTGTGTTATTCCTTCCCTTAACGAAGCTGAGGAGCGACGTGCGCGAACTTGCTGAGGAGCCTGCTGCTGTCTGGCTTGTAAACTTCCTTCTTGTGCAGGCGTGAGGCGCAAGTGCGTGGAGGAGAAAAGGCGGAGGTGCGCCGGCAATACGCTGCAGAGCTGCTCAGGGCAAGCGGCAGCGGGGCGTGCGTGTGCGTGGGAGGGAGGGAGGGAGCGAGAGAGGCAGAGGGCCGGCAACAACGTGCGCGCGCAGTTAGCAGCAGGAGTTCCACTGCCAGTAGAGCCGCGCCGATGGCAGGCGATAAACACATGGCATAAAAAGAGGCGGAAAGGAACCGTATAAACGACGTGGGAGGAAACCCCTCCCCCCCCCCCCCAAAACAAAAAAAACGGAAGAAAAATGGAGGAAGGCGGGGAAGGTTAATTAGTTCGCCACCGCGTTGCTGACAGCTGCCAAGACGCCAGTAAAACGGGCAAAGAGGTAAAGAAGAAAAAGGGGGGAGGAGGGGCCGTTAGACGGTCTGTACATGGGGCCTACCGTATACACTTGTCAGTAAACATCGACGGGAACGTGAGCGGGGAGGCGAGCGGGGAGACGGCCTGATACCGGCACTTCACCGGCGTCTCCGACGACACCTCAAACTGCAGGCTGCCGGCAAAAACTTTCGTCTTTGCGGAAAGACGCACGAATTTGGCTTGCACGACGGCGCCGCCGCAGGCGGGCTGGGAGGCGGAGGCGGAAAGGAAGCGGAGGCGGACAGGGAGGCGCTGCGTGCCGCAGGCGCGCCCTCCCCGCCGTCGCCGCAGGGGGCGCTGGTGAAGAGGCCCAGGACGTACGCCGCCGCGGTGGCGGTGGAGGTGGTGCGGGGGATGAGGTAGTAGGGGCTGTGCTCCGGCAGCAGCGCGGCGATGAGGCTCACCTGCGGGGAGGCGCGGAAGGTCAACACGCTGGGGCTCGGGCAGTCGCAGTCCGCGGTGGAATTCAGCACGACTTCCTGCTGCCGTCCCTCGGAGCGCTTTACTGAGGCCCGACGCGGCTGCTCCTCCGCGAGGCGGCGTCGCGACAGTTGCAGCAAAACAGGCTGCATTCCGCCGCCGCCGCCGCCCTGCAGCTCCGGCTGCAGCATCCCCATAACGTACAGGCTCCGGCTAACCTCCAGCTTGATCACGCAGCCTGGGACCCCGCCCCGGCCGAAGCTGCCCTCCACGCGGTACTCGTAAAAGGAGTTGTGGGTGAAGCAGGCCCCGCACCCGCGAAAGCAACGCACGACGTCGCGCCACTCCATCCAGAAGGAGCCGTCATCGGCCTCGTCCCTTCCGAAGCCGCACTGCGCAGCTATTGCCGGATGGGCCCGCCATGCAGGATCGCCCCAGTTCCAGGCGCCAATCCAGTCACGGCTGCTGCCAAATGGATTCCGAATCCGCACAAGGCGATGCGTGCCTGCTTGCGAGTCCTTGCCCTGGTCCCCACTGACAGGCATCGGCTGAAACCTCTTCACGCCGAGCACCACGCATGCGCTCCCCTTCTCTAGCCCAAGCCGCTGAACCGCCCTCTCACCGGAGGCGAGGTTGGGCCGATCCAAGACAACGGTGAACCCCAACTCGCAAAAGCGGCAGAGCTTATCAAAGAGCTCCTCATGCCGGCCGGCGTCCTGCAGCACGCCATCCCAGCGGCACGTGGGATACCCGGTAAGCTCCTCCAACGCACGCAGCGCGTCTGTGGCAGCCAGCCCGAGGTAGCTCCCCCGCAGCTTGGCGTACGCCTTCTCCACCACCGCCACCCACAACTCCGCGGGGTCGTCGATGCACTTCCCACCGAGCAATTTCATGTTGAGCACGGGGAAGTAATGGTCCACGACGACAGCGGTCCACCAGCCGCTCTTGCACAGCGTCACTCTACTCGCCTCCATGTGTTGCTCCTCGGCTGCGGCGGCGCGGCCCATCGGATGCCGGAAAAGCCGCTCCACCGCGGCAAAGTCCTCCGCCAGTATCGCCAGCGCACACACGACGCCTTGACCCCCCGTCAGACTAACCCCCACATTCATCGGCCGCGGAAGGCTGCGAAGGACGCGAGGCTCCCCCGCCACTGCCTCTGCCGGTATGTAATTCTTCGGCTTACACCAGCCGCATAGGACCTGGCTCTCCGTTTCCGCTTCTCTCCCAACCAGGGAGCGAAAATTGGGGAGAAACTCCAAATCCAAAAACGGCACGTGCTCCCCCACACACCAGCGCAGGAGCTCCTCACTGGTGACGCCCCAGCGGTTTCCTGGTTCCGCCTTTTTCCCCTTTTTTGCAAGCAAGGCATATATACCCGCCTTCTCATCCCGCAAAAATGGCTCGCAAGCCCGGGCAGAGGCGCCTATGAAGGCACGACTTACATAGCTTAGACGGATGTCCTCCTCGTAGCGCTCCACATCGCCGGATGCAAATTCCTGCGTCTCTCCTGGGTGCACCACAAGGCGCAGCTCCGCTCGCCCATCCGAGCGTTCATGCAGCGACGTCAAACCCAGCGCCTGGATTTGAGAGGCGGCGCTAAACACGCAAACCACCTCCAGCTCGTAGGTGACGGTGTCATTGTAGAAACTCCATCGGCTTCCGTCCACGCTCAGAATACGATAGCAAAAGACCACACCGCCCACGTCCGTGAGCAGGGGAATCGGTATCACGTCATCACCGCCGCACAACGCCGGATAGCCGTGCTTAAATCTACCGCAGCCCCTGCCTTGATAATTATACACCTGCGCCGGAAAGGGCCTTCCGTCCGTCCTGACGCCGCCGCAGTGATCGACAAGACCCGCGGTGTGCCGGCTTGAAGCTGTCCCATGAAGCGAGTAGTCCGCAATAGTCACGGGAAGTGGTTGGGCGGCCGGAAGCGGAATACAAGGCGTAGCCAAATCCGGCAGTTGCCACTCCAATGAGTAGTCCTGGAACGTGTCATATGGTCTCGCCTGCTGGCCGTTTTTGAGAATTCCTTTAGAGGTGGAGGCGGCCGCAAAACCTGCGTCAATGCCGCTGGCATGAGTTATTAGGGAGTCGCTACGAGTGCTCGCGGCAGTCTCGCCCCCCTTTGCGGCGGAAGCTCCACCCCCCATCCCCACAAAGCCGCGTGGAGTGGGAACGGAAAACCCCCCACACAAACACGTGTGTTTCCGCCTCAGACGCGCTCCCGCGCGACAGAGAAAGAGGAAACCAAACCGGGGCCAGTGAGGACCTCCACTAGGCACACCCGCGGCCCGCCTATGCAACACCTGCGTCGCGTGCCCGACGCAACTTGGGGCGTGTCCGCGGCCAAAGGGAAGTGGAAAAAGAAATCAAGTGAAGAGGATGTGGCGCCCCCCTCCTCCCCCCTCCCCGCTTTTTTTTTTCTCCCCCCTTTACTTCTGCTGGGCTGGGGGGAGAGGGATCTTGTTGTCTGCAAGCCTTTTCCCTTGCCTGCGGGGAGGCCAAGCGGCAATGCGAGAAGAAAAAAAGCGAGAAGACGACGGCCACAAAAACAACAACAACAAAAACCTGCAGCGTGCGTGGGGGGAGGGCGCAAGCAGAATCGTCCGTCCAGGCGCAGCGGCGCCTTATCGAGTCCTCTGCGGCGGGGCGCCGGAGCCACGGCGCGGTCGCGGCAAGCCGCGGCAGCGGCGCGAGAGCGGGAGCCGACGCGAAGAAAAGTAATAAGAGGAAAAACAAAGAAAAAAAATGTGTGGGGCGACGGTGGAACCCCCGCCGCAGCGGCCGAGAGGACGGAGGGGGGACGGCAGGCGGAAAAAAGGGCCCGGGAGCGAAGAGGGCAAGAGCAACGGAACGCAAAGAAGAAAACAAAAGACAAAAAAAAAGGCATAAAAAACAAAAACAAAAAAGCGAAAACACAGAGAAAGAAGGAAAACAAAAATGAATAATAATAACAAAACAAGAAACAAAGAAAGCTTCAAGCTGCCAAGACGGTTCCGGGAAACCCGCAGAAAAACAAAAAAAAATAAGAAACGCACACATACATGGAGACGAAATAATTTAAAAAATTTGGCCACGGCCACGTTCCGCTAAAACCAACCCACCCCTCCCTCCTTCACTCATCCCTACTTCTTTTCCCCCGCTTCGCCGCCGCCTCCCACCGATCGTTACTCTGCGGCCCCGTGCCACGGATACATCAACCGCCTGTCCGCATCTTTAGTTACACACACCCGCGCAGCCTCGGTACGCACACACCCGTAGGCTGAAAACTGCAACTAACACGAGAAAAGAGAGGGGGGAAAGGCCAAAACAAGCAGGGGCAGAAGCTCAAATATTGTAATATATTGTACATATTTTTGTACCTGTGTGCTTTTTTTTTTGTTTTCTTCCTCGCATCTCAAAAACACAAAGCGAGGCAGAAGGAGTATTCCGAGTACATATACCAAGGCCAACAGAACACCCAACAGCCATGTTCCAATGACAGGGGAACAGTAAAAGAAAAAAAAGAGAAAAAAAACAGGCGCCGCGCCCCCCCACCGCCCGTTCTCGGGAGCTCGTCGCATCCTCCCCACACCTTCTCCTACGAAATGGGCATGTACATGTTATCTGACACGTGTGGCCGCCCTTCACTCTGCATATATATCATATACATACACGGAGGGAGAGAGAGAGAAGGAGCGAAAAGAGGGGTACACTTGGTTTTAGTCTCACATAGCAGGGCCTCCTATCATCGTTCTTTCCTTCTCTTCTCTTCGTTGAATTTGCCGCTACGGCCTCTCTCATGGTTGCTCGCCGGCCCTTCCCCTATTTTTCACGTGTGGTGTGACTCTATGCAACTCGCCTCCGAGAGGAATTGTGGCCGAGAGAGGCACCTGCGGAAACCCCAAGAGAGAGGCGAAACCAACGTATTACATACACTTAACATCATTGCTCCTTCTCGTCTTGTATTTGTTGCTGCTGTATTTATCCCTTACTCCCCACCCCACGCACCAGACTAATCTTGGAGGACATTGGTTTCCCCCGTCCCTCTAACGGCTTTTGCTTGTCGTTGCCTTGCCTCTTCATTCGACGTGTTTTTCTTTGCCTTTGCCAACAGCAGAAAATACGCCTCCTCCCCCGTAGCATATTGGAGGGAGGTGAAGAGACAATGGGACCCGTTTTTTTTTTTTGCTTGCGTGTCTTAGTTCCAGCTGGCTCAGCTTGTTTTGTTTTAGTTTTTTTTGTCTTTGTTTCGTTTTACTTTGCCTTTTCTTTTTTTTTACCCTTCCCTCTCTCCGCGCCGTCCCCACACTCACCAGGCCTAGGAGCGCACGGCATTTCCGCCATCGCTGGGGCGCGCGGTGGGCGCCCTCCCCCGCCTCTTCTTTTCCTTCGGCACGTTCGTGCTCTCCGTGAGCTCCTTGTTCATGAACTTCTGCGGGTACCCGGCGCCGGGGCAGCGCACCTGAAACTTCGTCGTCACGGGTGTGCCTTTGCCCGAGAAGGAGGGGAAGTTGGCAAAGGCCTGGCAGTCCGCGGGGAGCGCCAGGAGCTCCGCCTTGACGTCGCCCCCGAGCTTGCCGTCGAAGAAGAGGCTAAGAACGTAGGGCACGGCGGCCTCCTCCGACATCACCCGCGGGACGAGGAGGTAGGGCGAGCACTCCGGGGTGAGGCTGCAGAGCATGCCCACGTCGCGGCTCTGCATAAAGGTGAACTGGTTGGTGGGGTTGTCAAAGTCGAGGTTGGTGTTGCACTCCACCTGCATCGTGTCCAGGGAACCGCGACCGCTGCTAAGCGTCAGCATGATCGGCGGATACTCCTCCCGCGCCTTTGCCGTGCCCCGATGGTCCTGCTGGGAAAGCATGCACCCGAAGCTCGCCGCCTTCCTCACGGTGAGCTGAACGCAGAACTGGGGAACGCCGTGGACAAAGTCGCCGCGGATGCGGTAATCCACGCCCATTGAGCGGAGGAAAGCCACACCGCAGCCGTTGAAGTACCGCTGCGCGTCGCTCCAGGACATCCAGAAGGTGCCGGGCTCTGGAGTAGCTGGCGCACAGACCTCAGCAATGCGAGGGTGCTCCGCCCACTTGGGGTCCTTGGCGTTCCACTCTCCATTCCACTCCACGCCCGCAGCCCAAGGATTACGGATGCACAAGAGATAGATTTTTTCCTCCACAAAACGGCGGACCGCCGTGACTGTATACATGTGCCCCATCATTAACCCCGCCTCCTTGTAGAGGCTCTCCTTTTCCTCGTTCTCGGCATCTCTAACAGGCGTGATCAAGCCAATGTAGTACCCACTACGGCTGTAGCGATCCAGGCGCTCAAGCAACTCGGTATCGCCTGTTTCAATGTCGCTTGCAAAAGACTCATCGTAGCGCGTGGTTGGGTAGCCTGAGAGGTCCTGCAAGGCAAGCAGTGGATCCCCGACAACGATGTTGGCGTAGCTGCCATGCACCTTGGCGTACGCCTTTTCCAGGATGGAAACCCACATCTCACATGGATCATCAAGCGACCTGGCGTACTTGGCCCGTCCACCAAGGACAGGCAGGTAGTCATCCACGACAACGTTCCTCCACCAGCCGTTCTTGTTGAACGTCACCCGATAGGCCCCCAGGGCCCGCTCATCCGCCGTCAGCTCCGGCTTGCGCGGGTGGCGGAACATGTTTCGCACCATATCCGGGCACTCGGCGAGGGCGGCAATGGCGCACACCAGCCAACTGTCCCCCAGCTCCCCCAAGTCCACCCGCATGGGGCTGATCTTATTGCGGAAGAGACGCACCAGGGAGGAGTAGCCGTCCGGGAGGTACATGTGTGGGCGGGCCCACATCACGGTTTTCATCGGCCGCTCGGACCCCCGTGTGATGGAGCCCTGATTGGGCGGAAAGTGAATGTCAATAAACGGCATCGTCTGGCGAATGCACTCCGCGAGGATGGCATCGTCAGTGGAAGAGTCCTCGGCAAACTCCCGCACCCTATTCATCTCGGGTTCTATCAGCCTGTTGTACAGACGCACCCGCTCCTGCAGGTACTCCTCGGACAACGGAAGCGCCTTGATTTTGCTCTTGAAGCCGGCAATAGACCCCTTCACGTACGCAACCGTCTCTGTGGGGTACACGACGGCCTCGGCCACGTACTCCCCGCTCTCCTCCACCTGCTTCACCTTCGTGTTGCCCAGCGCGCGAATCAGGGAGGTTCGGCCAAACGTAAACTCCACATGCATCTCGTAGTTGCGTGTGTCGTTGTAGAACAGCCATACATCGTCCTTCGCAATGCGGTAGAGCAGTCCGTGGTCAAAGCATGGGGTGATGTCCTCACTGACCACCGACGGTGCACCACACTTAAACTTCTTCTCAAACTCCGTCTTCTGCGGCAGCGGCTTCATCGTCTGCTCCTCAAACTCGTCCGCGGCCTTGTCGCCCGCCTTCTTCTTCCCCTCCTTCCGCTCGAAGGTGTTGCGCCTGTCATGCGCCGGCCTTGACAGCTTCTGCGCCGTCGATGCCCCACAACCCATAGCTGCCTGTATGCGTCAGTCCCCTCTCACCCCCGTCAGGGTTTCGCGTCAAGGAGAAACAAAAAAGAGAAGAAAAAAAAACGAAAACGAAAATGAAAAACAAGTATGCGGCTTTGTTTGAAGAGGGCTCCAAAAAACCTCTCAATTTTTTGTGCTTCTTTTTCGCGCTCACAATTCCCTGTCCTTTCGCGTAAACAAGAAAAGAAAAAAACGGACTTATTATCGTAACTTTCCTCTTCGAGGTTAACTTCGCTGGCCTTGGAGTTAGCAGCGCAATTGAGGCAGCACAAACAGACGAAAGGGCAGAAAAAAACTGTGGTGAGGAACACAAGCACACACACACACAGAGAGAGAGAGACGCAGGTTGTGTGCGGCGCCCAGGCGTCGGCAAACCCGGCACGAGGGCTTCTGACACATCCGTGCAAATACATAGCGCCAGGGTTTGGCGTTGGCTGTTGCACATTCTCAGGGAAGGTGGGAAATAGTTAAGAACAAAAAAAAGGAGGGAAAACGAGGGAGAAGAGCAACCCAAAAACCAAACGACAGTCTCCCCGCGTGTGGTACGAAAGGTCGCTTTATAAAATGCATAAAATACTTCACCAAATCATCTTGTAGAAAATACACTTCTTAAGTTTCTCAATGGTTGTTAAATGAAATGCTGCGGCGAGGCACAAAGAAGACATTCAAGCGGATTCGCACCCCGCGCGGTCGACCCCGTGGGACTCGAAAAGCGAAGCGCCCAGAAAGCCAAGCGCTGTACAGCTTGGCACGATCGCCCTCCTCACCCACCCACCAGTTGGGAAGTGGGCCCTTGGCCGCGCAGTTCCCACCCACGCGCACGCGCACGCGCACGCGCACGTAAACAAAGCATGACTACGGGTATGCATAGTTCACGGGATATATATATATATATATATTTCTGTGCTTCCGTCTCTGTGTGGTGCTTTTATTTACATCGACGTCCGCCTCCGCTCCGACAGCAAAAGAAGAGCACGAAGCCAGATATGTATAGGTCTTTGTTTTGTTTTGTTTTTGTTTTTTACGGGAGTGGGGGGTTGGGAGTGATTAAAACCGTGTTGGCCTCAACCTCGCTCATCGTCATTGCCGCACGCCGCCTCGTTTCTCTTCTACTTCCCTGCTACACAATCCGGTCTGCCGTCAATTCCTCCAGGCGGGAATTGGGGAACTTGACTTGATACGTCGCAGAGACTGCCGCCCCGTCGTTGGTGAATTGTTGGTAGTTTTCAAACACCTCATTGCTCGCCGAGAGCGCCCTGAAGGCGACACTGACCGCCCCTCTCTCTGTTATGCGGGTGGGCGAGTGTAGCCCCAGCGTAAAGGGCAGCGTCGCCGCCTCCGTTTCGGCGGCGAGCTCCATGCGCCGCGGCAGAAGCAAGTATGGGGAGTGCTCGGGCCGGAACTCGTAGATCATGCTCAAGTCACGTCCGTGAAGGAAAACGTAGGCGCTGTGCGGGTTCTCGGCATCCTTCGAGGTGTTGGCCACCACCGCGAACTCCTCGGCGTGGCCCGTGCCGTAGGCCAAGCTCAGCATGAGTGGCTCGTAGTCGAGCGCCTCCCTCTCGGTGCCGCGGTGCTCCGGCTGCGACAGCGTCGAGGCGAGCGTCACGGGGGCCGCAACGGCGATCTCCAGACACACGCTCGGGGCAGCACCGGCGAAGATGCCAGGCACGCGGTAGTCGTAGTGTCGCAGGAGGTTGAAGACCACCCCGCACCCGACAAAGTACTCTTTCATCTCATCCCAGTCCATCCACAGCGAGCCCTCCGCGCCGTCGTGGCCGGGGCACGCTGCCGCCACCTCGGGATGCTCGTCCCAGAGACGCGAGGCTGGACCCCAATTTCCTTCCCACCGCACGCCCCTGCTCCACGGATTGCGCAGGCGAAGCAAACAGTAGCCGCTGATGCGCCGCACATTGAGAACCGCCAACGCGTAACCAATGGCGATGCCCCGCTCCTTGTAGTTGATCAATTTGGCCTTGTCAGAGCCGAGACCAGGCGTGCTAAACAAAATGATGTGCCCCGAAGCAGATAACGCAACAAGACGTTCAAAAAACTCAATGCTCTTGTCTGGATTATCTGAGGTTCCCAGGAACGCAGTGTCAAGGCGCGTGGTTGGGCAACCCGTAAAGTCGCAAAGCGCCATGAGAGGGTCACCCGTGCAGATGTTGGCAAATCCGCCATTCCGCTTAGCGTACGCCTTCTCCAACAACGGCACCCACATCTCACATGGGTCGCTGCCATTCTGCGCAAACCGTGGCCCGCTGCCAACAACCGGTAAATAGTTATCCACCAGGTACGACTTCCACATACCATCCCTGTTCAACAGCACTCGATGGGCTCCTACTCCCGCTTCCTTGGCCGTCCTGCTGCGGTCCACTGGGTGGCGAAACATATTTTTGACGTACTCCGCATTCTCGGCCAGGGCAGCCATGGCGGTCATGACCCATGAGTCGCTGAGGTCCCCGCGGCGCATACTAAAGGCGGTAACGGGCATCCGAAACAGCGCCACGTGTCCCGCGAGCTCCTTCGGAAGATACTCCGACGGACGCCGCCATGGAAGCGGCGACAAGAGCCCCTTCCCCTTGTCCAGCGAGCTTGACGTCGGCGGAAATTCGGGGTCGACAAAAGGCGCACTGTGCGCGATGCAGGCGGCTAAAACAACCTCCGCGTCACCGGAAGGGCACAGCCGCCTCACCTCCAGCATTGCCTTCTCCGAGTCCCCCTCATTGGCTTGGGCAATCCGCTCCAAATACCCGCGCGACAGTGGACGGCCCTCGACATGACTCCGGTAGCCACTCCAGTTCCCAGAAATGAACATGACGGTTTCAAGTGGGTAAATCACTGCCGTCGCCACAAATTCCCCGTTTTCATTACGCGTGATTTTCGTGTTCCCTTCGGCCTTTATTTGGGAGTCCCGCCCAAAGGTAAATACAACAAGCATCTCAAACATATTCGTGTCATTATAAAACGCCCACTTCTTCTTCTCACTGACAATACGGAACAAGTAACCTCCTTCGAAGCACGAGGTCCATTCCCCGTCGCAAGTGGGACCACATTCGCGCCAAGGTTTGTCCTTTTCTTTTTCTAGAGAAATCGGCTCCACTGAGGCTTCGCCAAACTCATCAACATCCGCAGTCTCCCCATCCTCCCATTCCGTCCTAGACTGGCTATGCATTGTGGCCATTCTACGGACGGTGTTCTTGGTGGTGCTTTTTTTCTCTCTCTTTTTCCTTTGCTGCCTCTTACGTCGGCATTAACTTTTGCACTTCGTCGGCTTTTGGTGCAAGCGAACCAATGGCGATATCTACGTGCGTATAAATACCGTTTCCTAAAAGCCAGAGCCGCAGCTCAGCCTTCCGCACCCACAGCCTGCGCACAGAGGCGAAGTGAAAAGAGGAGCGAGGGAGAGAAGGAGAAGAAAAAAAAAGGACGGCAACACTAATTAATGGCTGTACACGTAAAAATGTGAGGTTTTACTACCTCCGCACTCTGTTCAGGCACGGAACGCTTGCCTGGACCGGGGCTTGCCCCTCCCACACCCGCAAAGGGGCAGCGACGGAAGTCGACGGGTTAGTTCCGCGTGCGCGCCCATACCAGCCCCCCGCCCACACACACATAAACCCATAAGCAAATGAATTCACAAAAAGCATACGTGCTATGGCTCCTGGGCTCCCGTCGTGCAAATACAAAGTGGCGGTCTGTGAAGCGGGAGGAGGAGCAAAAAAAGAAAAAAAAACCTGCACTCGCGTTGGCTTTGAGCGTGTGGCATGACCGGTAACACGCACACACACACGGAATACAAAAAAAAAAAGAAGCAAGTTAGTCAACACAGACACACAGGGAATTTGCACAATACGCCCTAGCATCAAGAAATGGCCCCATCTGGTGGCAGATTCCGCCCACAGGCCCCCATTGCCCCAGTGAAAAAAAAAGAAAAAAAACATATAAGAAAGGAGGGGGACTGGCATAATGAAGGAAAAAAGAAAGGGAAAAATAAAAAAAATAACAATAAAATGGCGGACGGTTGTTAGACAGACCACCGCATACTACCAGTCCTCAGAAGAGCCTTAACAAGCAGAAGAAAGAGGAAAAGCGAAAAAAAAAAACGTTCATTAAAACGAAGATGACACATAAGCATTTGCCGTCAAATGCATTTCCACCGCCCGTTTTATCCTCGTTGTGTTCCCGTCTACACTCCGTCTGTACGCTACTAACGATCATTTCCGCTTTTTTTTTCTTTTGGTGTTGTTGATTTGTCTTTTGCACATACATGAGGGAAGAAGGGTGGGGAATGTGGAAAAGAAAAAGAAAAAGACGCTACAAAAAAAAAATTCATTTTCTTCTTCGGGCTTTACGAAGGAAACTGAACGACAGGACGAATATCAAGGGCTGAGAAAAGACAAGTCAAAAGGCGGCGCGATGGAGACTAGAAAACTATGAGGAACCAAAAATACGAAAGGGCGCAGCAACAAAAAGAAAGGTGCCTTAGCACCGACCCTTGCTGGCTGTCAGGGCCCCAATTCTATTACTCCTCCTTGGCGCTGCTGTCACTTGCCTCGGCTTGTTTTTTTTTGCTTTCGTTGCCTAATTACATTAACTTTTTTCCCCTTGGACGCAGGCAATGCGAAGGACACCATGAACTGCGTGGCGCCCCCAAAACCTCCGCCCGCCTCCGTCCCAACCCTCATCGGTTTTCCCTTTTGTGAGTGGGGAAAAGGGGGCAGAGAGGAGCCCCAACAGAAAGCCGCTTTCTTCCCCCCCATCGCCACCGCTTTTTTTCTATCCTTTATTTATTTATTTATTTATTTATTTGAGGCGGCGGGAGTGTTGTGATTGAGGCTCCGCGCTTACTGGCACCCTAACACCCTGCCGCCCCACCCCGCTTTTCACTGAGGGTAGGGGGTGGGGCAGGAACTACTCAACCTGAAGGACGGTGCCGGCGTAGATGTCGGGAAAAAACTGCTCGGGATCCATCACCTGAAACTCCGCCTGGCAGGGCACTGTTGAGGCGTCAAAGTTCCTCCTGTTATCAAAGACGCCGCAGCTGGGGGAGAGCGCACGGAACAGCACACGCACCTGGCTATTCTTCGTGCCCACCTCAATCGGACTGCGCAAGCCCAAGACGTACGGCAGGATGGGGTACGTACTCATGGAGCGTGGCACCACCAAGTAGGGGGAGCTTTCAGGGACAAATTCGTAGAACATGCTGCTCTCGCGGGTCTGGAAGAAGGCGTACTCGGGGGAAGGGTGGTCCGTGTCAAACCCACTGTTGAGGTCCACGCGCATTGGAGTCACTGCACCGCAGCCGTGCGCGACACTTATCATGAGTGGGGCATACTCACGCTTATCGGTGCCACGCATGTCATCCTGAGAGAGCAGAAGGCAGAGAATGACGGGGGTGGTCACGGAAATCTCCAAGCATGTGGTGGGAACGTTTTGCATGAAGCAGCCGCGAATGCGGAAGTCGTACATGGGGTGTTGAATAAAGCTGACACCACAACCCATAAAGTACTCTACGGCCTCCGGCCACTCAAGGTAAAAGATGGACCCATCCCCCTCCGAGTAGTCGCAGGCAGCCCGCACTTCAGCGTACTCATCCCACTTTTTGTCGCCTTTCTTCCAAATTCCACTCCAGGTAGCATCGCCCTCGTTAAACCAAGGGTTACGGAACTGCAATAGGCGAAGATTATACTCTGGAAAGTGTACTATCTTCAAAACGGAGTACACGTGTCCCGCGCGTAGACCCGTAGCCTCGTATGCGGACTCATCCCTTCCACCTGCGGCACTTTTCAATGCCTCTCGTGTGGGAGCTACAAATATGACCAGGTAGCCAAGACGACTGTACTGCAGAAAATGTTCAAACAACTCCTCCCCCCCAGTCACCCTTGCCTCAGCCAAAGCATTGTTAAAGGAGGAGCATGGATAGCCCGATATGTCTTGCAAGGCGTGCAGTGGATCACCGGCGATGATAAAACCGTAACCACCATGTATCTTCGCATATGCCTTTTCCAGAATTGAAACCCACATCTCCATTGGGTCGTGCTTGGAACGTGCAAACTTTGGGCGACCTCCCGCGCAGGGCAAGTAGTCGTCCACGATAACGTTCAACCACCAGCCATTTTTGTTGAAGGTGACACGATAAATGCCAAGCTCCCGTTCCTTCTTTCCTTCCGCAATGCTAACGGGGTGGCGAAATATATCACGCACCCTGTCTGGAAACTCCGCAAGGGCGGCCACAGCACCAATAAACCACGAATCACCCAAGTCACCCTCATCAATATTGTTTGGATGAACGCCACTGCGAAACAGGCGAACTTGCTTGGCGTTTTCATAGGATAAGTACATACATGGACGCTCCAGTGGGATCATCTTCATCTTCATCAGGGAACCAATTTGAATTGACTGTTGCTCAGGTGGAAAAGCAAAATCCACAAACTTCACCTTGTTCGCGAGGCACGCCTTCACGGCCTCATCAGATGAGGCATCTTTGCCAACCAATTGGTATAGGTCGTAGGTTTCCTTGTCAATTGTCTCCTTGTCCTCCACAACCAGATCTACCAAGTATTCATCCGTGAGGCCTTCGGCCTTTATGTTGCTTGTGTATCCACCCGGGCTGCCCTCTATAAAAAGCTCCGTTTCAAGTGGGTGCACGGACACCGTGCAAACAGAAGATCCGTCGGATTCCTTTTTAAGCGACGTATTTCCAAGCGCCTTAACCTCAGAGCCAGGTTTAAAATTCACTTCTACACGCATGATGCAATTTGGGGTATCGTTGTAGAAAGACCAGCGCCCGCCGTGCCTTTCCTCGATGACACGGTACAAAAGTCCGTTGTCAAAGCACGCAGTTGAGGTCCCCTCGTATACAGGACGTCCGTACCGGTACTCCGAGAAGGTGTTACAGTCGGCAACCGTTCCCTCATCAAACTCATCGGCTGTGCCAAAGAAACTGTCAGTTTTCATATTTCCATCCCTTAACCCGTAGTTCGACATCTTGTTTGGTATAAGTGTAAGAAAGGATTATAAACACGGTGTTGCTAGTTGCTTGCTTCGTGGCTCCTGCCTACTTTATCAAGTGCCCTTTTCTTTTTTCTATCCCCCCTGTTTGCTAAGCGCTCAATTGCAAAAATACAATTTCACTAGCTAACGATTGCGTGAGCGTGCCACTCGTTTTTTTTCGCCACTTTTGTTTTATGATTGTTATTCTTTTGTCTTGCGGGTGTGTTTGTGCGTATCTGCTAGTGTCTGCGGTTTCCGCGTTGACTTCGCCAGGCACCGCCCACAACGTCGTCGTCGATCAGAGCCGCAGAACATCAAGAAGTGAGAGAGTCAGAGAGCAAAAAAAAAAAAAGATGCAGAAAGTGTGGGTGAGAGCGAGGTAGGGGAGCGTGCCGCAAGATGCAGCAGCGAGTAGAATATAGTCATTTGCTTTCCGTACATGAAAAAAAACTCTACATAGTTTACGCTTTCCCCCTCCCCCTCCCCACACGCACGCACGCACGCTATTTGCCTCTCAGTTTGCAACTCACACCGGTCGGGCGGGAAAGGGAGGGGGGGGAGGAAGGGGGGTTGCTCTCTTCCGCCCGGCTCCCCGCCCCCTCCGACAGCATCCGAGCCCGTGGAGCGGGAAACGGGGGAGGGGGAAAAAAGCAGGCAGCTGCCTCATCCCTCCCTCCCTCCTCCTCCTGGCCGCTTCCTTGAGTCGGGGACGATGCTGCCGCGTGCAGCAGGCCGGGGGAAGTGGGCGGGGAGGCGAGAGCGGAGATCGCCCCTCAGAGCGCTCAGCGGCAATTAACGAAAAATGTACTGGGGAAGCGGAAGCGTGGAAAGGAAGGGGCGGGAGACACAACAACAACAAAGAAACAAAAAAAATGAGTTTAAAAAAAGGTGTATGAGATTCCACCGCGTGAAGGGAT
>NW_021704270.1:10415-30637 GCF_003719485.1 Trypanosoma conorhini | reverse complement strand
CCCTACCCACCCTACCCACCACACACACACACACACCCCGAAGGACCGTGCGGCTGGTGCAATGGACTGGAAGAACGCATCGATGAGCGGGAACCTGACGTGGGTGAAGGGTACGGCGGCGTCCTCGCCGACTCATGCAACTCTTTACTCTGAGCTTTCGCCAACACTTATCGTGGGCTTCACGCCGCATGATGGCGCCCCAGCTGACTACGTCAAGTTCTCCAATGTGGCCTCCGTGATGCACATGGCTCCGCACACCGTCCAACTGCGCCTTAGGGGAGCGGCGCAGCTCTCCTTAATCGCCCCCGACGCTGCGGCATGTCTTCAGTGGGTTGACGCCATTAATATCGCCTTATCTGGCACGCAGGGCGGCTCGGCGTCGGTGGGGAGAGTGGCGTCGGCAGTTGTCAGGCAGTCTCCACGAGAGCAAACTGTTTCCACGGCGGGGAGCGGCGTCGCCGGATTCTCCGCATGGAAAGAGCCGCAAAGAGTGCTTCATCCCAACGATGCAAGGAGTGTGAGCAGCGGAGCGCACGTGACGGAGCATGGCGAAAGTGTTCCTCTGAATGATGCCACGATGAGCTTAGAGAATGTGGGGGCCAACAGGGGGGTTGCAGTGCGGCGAGCACATGATACTAACCCGAATACCTCACAGTCCATGGTCAACTCCCTCGGTTTTGCTCATCCCCCGCAATCTTCTATGGTTCATCATGGCGTACCTGAACGGACCATGCTTCCACAGCGGGCAGAGGATGACACGTTTCTGCCACCTCCCGAAAGAGGTTTCAAGGAAGCTGCTGCGGTGAGCAGAACGACTGAGCCAAACTTGAGCCGCATCAGTTCAGATGTTGATACATCTTCGGAGATGCGAAAAGGAGCGGCCTTGTTTTCTGGAAACCTCTCTCAAAGAGAAAAACTTCCTTCTGCTTCGAGTAACTACACTTCTCAGTTAAAGCCTCCTATTTCAACACTCGGCCCTTCCGCCGTGGTCCCTTTGAGAGGAATGGAGAGCCGTCGACCCACTGTTTCCATGACTTCTGAAGATCGATGTGACATGGAACGAGGGGGCTCGCACACGGCGGACCTTCGTCCTCCAGAGCCACCGCATGGGCCATTGTCGTTTGACAAGGCAGGAATCGAGTTGTTTGGGTCCCGTTTGCCTGCCAAGGGTGAGTACTCCAGTCACCCTGAGGAAGTAGAAGCAAGAGGTGAAGATAAGAAGCTATCTCGTGGCGATGCTGCGCTTTCTGCGCCCCACGTTGACGCCGATGCAAGGAGCAACACTGTAAAACAGACGGTTGGGGTTCCATCGTCGAAGGAATTGCAGTCAGCTAACTATGCGGCGCCGGTCTCATTTCAGCACGGGGCGGCCACACCCGCTTTTGGGTCAGGTCGATTCCCTGAGAGAAAACCGACGCATGCCGACGCTGGCGTGACGAGGCAGGCCGTTCTTGGGGCGACGGAGGTAGAAGAAGCGTCAGGCAGGGACGCGTTGGCAGGCCCCCATAGCCGCCAAGTGAATGAATTTCTTCCTCCCCCCGCTTGGCAGTCGCGCGGCAATGCGAGGTCGCCGTTGAAGAGTAAAACCCCACCAGAGACATCGGGCGTGGATCGGCCGCGTGAGGGATACAGATACCACAGTAATCGTACGAAAAGTAGTACTCCTCAAACGACGTTGGCGGAGTCAATTATCGACCGAATTATTAACGTCTCTCCTCGTAGTGCTCCGTACGCGAAATCTTCTCCCGCAGTATTCTCGCCTGGGATTGACACTCCCTCTGTACGTTTGCCATTGCGAGAGAGGGACGGTTACTATCGCCCCATTGAAGCCGCCGTGGCGGTGATACCGCGAGACAGCGCATCTGGCGTTAGGGGCGTGTTGGGGCGGTCAAGCGGCATGAAGAGTGACTGGCCGCGAAACGTGACTGAACGCTGCCGCGCAAGCGATTTACTCCCTCCAAAACAATGGGGTGCGGGGCCTTCTATTGCTCCCAGATACACGGAACTGTACCGGGGAAGGAGCCCTCCTACGGTGCACAACGATGCGCGTGAGCGTCACACAGCGATGCAGTCGCCGGCTTATCGACGCCCGGCAGAGCACACATCTTATAGTGCCGCTCGGTCGTCCTCACTGAGTGGCGTAGGGGTTGTAAGGGGCGGACCGACATCACCTCGCTCGCGCCGTGAGAGCTTCCAAGGTGCGTCGTCGCGAGACTCCGGCAGGGTGTCAAGGCGGAAGAAATTGGGACGCAAGAGGAGGGGCGGGGCTCTACAGCCAGCTGCCCTCTTCCTGATGGAGCCCAGACTATTCAAGAAGCACACGATCCAGGGCCGCCGTGGCTCCGAACACTATGTGTGTATGACAGAAGACGGTGCATGTATTGTGTGCATTCCTGCGCGGGAATTTGAGACGCAGTATGCAAGGCGTCAGCGAAGGCTTGCTTCATTGGAGGAAGTGCTGTGCGTGTACGGCGATGGGTGTCGGGCAATGGAACTGAGAAGCATTGATCATGTCTCGCTTGGGATGGAGGAGGAATGGACGCACGGTTTGGATCTACAAGTTGTGGGGCTGGATAGACTCGTCTGCGTTGTGTCTCGTTCGCATGCCCTCCTTCTGGAGGCTGCTACAGCTGCTGGGGCAAATAATTTCGTGGAGGCGTTGAATGCGTGTCTGCTTGAATATGCCTAGAATTGCAGGCTACAATGCGGGAATGGAGACTGTTGGCAATTGTTTTTGAGTGGCAGCTTATGGATTGCTGCATCTGTCACATCTCGTACAGCCGTACGGGAGGGATGTGGGGATGTGGGGGTGGGAGAGGAGGCGATGCGGTTCTTTTTTTTTTGTTCTTCTTCTTGGTGCTCCGCACCGTCATCCGTCCCTGCTTTTTCGCGGTCCTTCACTTTTAAATGCTTCTCGGCGCATGTTTACCTCACTTGCTCTCCCTCGCTCTATAACCGGATGCCCTTTCGGTTTCTTCGTTTCATATGATGACTGTCGGTACTTTTTTTTTTTTGGTCTTACTACGGCGATGTTCTTCACCGTCCGCGCGTTTTCTGCTCTTCTTCGGTGGAGGTGCGGCTCTTGCTGTGGGGCTCAATGGATGAATGATGAGGGGGGGGGAACTGACGCAAGACACCGCAGACAGCAGCTACACAGAAACATGCCTCCACGCCTATGCGTGCCAGCAGGGCTACAGCGAATGCAGGGAGGAAAGGGGAACTGAATGACGCCAGGTGGGATGCAGGGAGCTTCTAGGCTTGAGTGCCTCGCTAACATCAATGCTCTTCTGTGTCACGCGCGCGTGCATACAAGTATACATGTTTCTCTGGCGCATGGTACGAGTTTGTCCATCGTTTATTGGTTGTGTTTGCCATTATATGTACATATGTATATATATATATATATCTGTGTATACAGTTACGTATTTCACCTGCGTGCTTTTGCTGCTTTCTTGTTTATTTTACTGCACACACAAACAAACAAACAACAAACTCAAGGGGTTGCGAATTGTGTTTTCCCATGTCAGCGTCAGCGTATCATGTGGCGAACCTTTTGCGACAAGACAAAAACGGTGTAGGCAGTGAAGTTGGGAGAAACACACTCGCAAAGCTCACACGGGATGTGGAGGCATTTTTGGCTCGTGCGGTGGATGTTCCCCCTGTCGTGATGGAGACGTCACACGAGGAGAGCGAGGCTGGGTCAATGGAGGTGCAGCTTAGCGTTGTGGCGGGTGTCTTGGAGCCACGCGAGCCTGCCAACAACGCCACGGCGGTTGACGGTGTCTTGCTGCCGACGGCGAAGAATCATGCGACGGTTGACCGGCAGCGGGTGCGTGAGGCGCAGGCGATGTTGAACCTTTTGAGCGCCCTCTCAACGAGTGGCGGCGCACCAGCTGTCTCTGTGGCTGCTAAACCACATCCTCAGGCCGCTGTGGAGGGTGAAGAAATGGACGGGGTGGAATCCGACGACGAATCCATTGCGGTGTTTGATGCCGACGAGCTGGCAAAGGACACGAGCTCTTCGGAGGACGAAAGTGACGCGCAAAGGCGGCCGCCGCCTCGCATATTGGAGTTGAACTGAGTTCTTACATCACCAGCCATAACACGGTGATGCGGCTGTTAAGTATATATGCATGCATGCATGCATACATACATACATTCTTCTTTGCATGTTATTCACCCCTCTCCACAGTGTAGTACACCCCCCGCTGCGGCTTGTCGTTTTTTTTTTGAGGGGGCTTCTTCCGTTTCTTCGCCATTCTTTCCGCACCTCACTTTTCCCGTGCCCCATTTTATTCTCTTGCCTGGGCCCAGTCACTTTCTCCGCAGAGGGAGCCGTAACAAGGGAAACACAGGAAAGCAGAGAGCATTCGTGGTAGTTATTTCGACCTTGAGCGTAGAGCCAGGAGAAGAACGTAGGAGCTGAAGGAAAACAAGAGGGAGGGAAGAAGTACGCAAGAAGGGGATTTTTTTTAAAAAAAGTGTGTGTGTGCGGGGGAAGACAGATGCGTCGCCTTACGAGTACCCCGCTCGCGGTGAACACGGCGGTGGCGTCCCTGCGCACGCTTTACAGCGCGGTGGTGGAGGACCACTACAACCACCCGCGGAACGTGGGAAAACTTGACAAGGCCGACCCGAACGTGGGCACGGGGCTCCGCGGCGCACCCGAGTGCGGTGACATGACACAGATGCAAGTGAAGGTGAACCCCGACACAGGGGTCATTGAAGATGTGAAGTTCAAAGCCTTTGGCTGCGGGAGCGCGATTGCCGCCTCCTCCTACGCGTCCCAAGCGATTAGAGGGAAGACTTTATCAGAGGCGCTGGAGCTGACGAACAAGAAAATAGCGCAAGAGCTTTCCCTTCCCCCCGTCAAGCTGCACTGCTCCATGCTGGCGCAGGAAACCATCCAGGCGGCGGTGGAGAACTATCTATCGAAGAACCCTTCGCTTAAGTCAAAGGTACAGAAGAAGAAAACGACGGAAGCCCCAAACCCCCTAAACTGAGAGCATACGCGACCCGTGGGTCGCACACAGCTGGTAAAGAGCTTGGAAGGGAAACTAAAATGAGAGAGAGAGTTTGGCTTTGTAACATACTTGGCTGCGAACTCCCTTCCCCATCAGTTTCTTGCCTTCTGTTTTTTTTTTCTGTCCCTGTTAACTATTCGATGCGATTCATTACTTGTTTAATTCATATTTCCTAGGACAGTTATATAAGTGCATCTTTACATGTGTTTCTATATATATATATATATATATATCTGCAACTCGCCGTGCATTCATCCATTTACCCCCTATCAACGTCACTACTAGTTGCGTCCTCCGCTGCTTCTGGTGACCCTATTGGTAATGACATATGCACAAGTAGACAGGGGGGGGGGGAAGTTTTTTTTTTTTTTGCTTCTATGTTCAAGCGGAAACGCATACAAGTAAAGAGTAAGGAGGGAAAAGATGGGGTGCAGTGAGAGGGGGACGAACGTAGTGGGACGAAATTGCGTTATATACTTCTCCTGTTTGGAGTGTATATTGTCATGAACGAGGAAGAAAGGTGTGTGTGCGTGTGTGTGGGTCTGCTTATGCACCTGTGCCGCTTTAGCATGTTTTGTTTTTTCCTCATTTGTTTGTTTGTTCTTTTTTCCCCCCATTTTTCACGCACCTTTGGCTCCCAGGCTCACACACTTCTTTTCGCCATGAATTGAGCGCCTTCTCGTTGGCCCGCTTGTTCTCTGGCTTCCGTTCTTATGGTGTTTTTCTTGCTGGAGTCCTTTCCGCCTGTGGTGTCTATGTGCGTGTGTGTTTGTATGTGCGTGCGATGGGGCATTGTTGCAAGCGGGAGAAATGAGAAGGAAGCCAAATAACTATATATATATATATGTGAAAGAGATGCGTCTGTGTCGTTCTTTGGATCTGCGTTGTCGCCGAGGGGCGACAAGGGTGGAGCGGGGAGCTGGCAGGCGCGCTGGTGCACCAGCGCGCAGGGACTTCTATAGTTATGTATAAGCACATGCGTTTTAAGTGGAGGAGCGAAGGTGGGGGGCAAACGACACCAACAGCGACCGAGAGAAAGGTGGTGAGGCCGAACTCCAGAAAAAGGCGTGGCGAAAATGACAATGAAAATGAAAATGAAAAAAAAATTAAAAGGGCTCAAGTCCATGACTTCATTGCTTGTGTGAAGCGCCAATAAGTGTAACTAAGCGCAAACTCACAAGGCATGGCCTTTTCACTCCAGTTGGCCTCCTTTGCTTCCCCCATTCTCTCGCTTCTCTTCTCCCCTTTTCGGTGTGTGTGTGTCGTTTTTTTTTTTTACTTCTCTCTTTGATTCCTTTTTTGCTGCTCATGTCTGGCAGCGGCAGTTCTGGGAGTGTGCCTGGCTGCGGCGGGATCTTGCTCCATCCCTTCCTCTCCTTGTTTTCCTTGCGGCTCTGCGTGTGTTTCTGCCTAGGCATAGGTCGCTCCCTGCCCCGAGAAGGGCCGAGAAGGAAGGAGCACGGAGGCAAGCGACGAAGAGAAACAACATCAACACAAGTAAGGCGTCGGGCCGCATAAGCGTCGCAACCGGAGATAGTTGGCCCGCCCCGTTGCATTTCTCGTCGTGTGTTTTGTTGTGTTGTGTGCGGGGACGTCATGTCTGTTATCCTCTCCACAACGAAGGGCAGCTTGCTCATTCACCTCCGCTGCCTGGACTGCCCCAAGGCGTGTTTTAACTTCCTCGCGCTTTGCGCCTCCTCTTACTATGACGGCTGCCGTTTTCACAGGTGCGTTGCGAACGCCTTCGTCCTGACAGGCGATCCCACCGGAACCGGGAAGGGCGGCGAGTCTGTGTTTGCGCCGGAGCAGCGGTATTTTGACGACGAGGGACTCGGAACTGTCCTCCACGACAGTCGCGGGGTTGTGTCCATGGCCCATAAGGGCAACAGACCAAATACGAATGCCTCTCAGTTCTTCATTATGTTTCAGCCCTGCCCGGCCCTTGACACGAAGCACACCGCGTTTGGATGTGTGGACTTGGCCTGGAACGATGGTGAGAGTGAGCGGACGCTCAAAAAGCTCGAGGAGCTGCGGGTAGATGAGAAGTACAACGTACTCGACGAGGGGGCGAGGATTCTTGGGGCAACGGTGCTGTACAATCCATTTGCTGAAGGCCACATTAAACTAGACGCTTAGCCGAAACGACTGCTGGGCGTTGCCCCTCGGCAACGGGGCGGTGGGTGCGCATTTTCTTGTTCTTGTCGCTGCGACTGTGTGCGCCGCAGAAGGGTGTTGGCGTGCTTGCCGGGTCACTCATCCGCGGCAGCGGCAGCCACAGGGGAGGAGGAGGAGGACGGGCGACAAGGAGGAGGAGCAAAGATCACACAAAACGGTCAAACACACCAACAAGGAACTAGCGTCTGTTCTCCTCCTTTTCTCTTTACTGCAGGCTTGCTGGCCAAAAGAAGAAAGCGAACAACAACAATAAAAGCAGCAGCAACAAAAACAACAACAAGGTCTGGGGATGCCCGACGATGGGATGAAGAGTAGTGGGTCAATGCGCAAGCGCCCACGGGACCCTCCGTTTGTTGCCGACTACCGCCCCTACACAGGGTGCCAACTGGCGCATGCACTGAAGGGAAAAACGACACACAAAGGAAACTGGGATATTTATTACCGCAACAATACAGTGAAGGGCTACCGCAATCGCCATTACATTATACGTGAATTTCACGAGCTCCGCGAGGCCCTTAATCGCCTTAAAGAAGGGTCTTCCTCGCCAGCAGTAGATCTTATTTGGATGGAGGTGGGTTGTGGCGTGGGCAACGCCATCCTCCCGATTCTTGAGGAGTATGGTGACGTCAATGGATGGCGTCTTGTTGCGTTTGATATCTCCTCTGTTGCAATTGAATTACTGCAGAAGAAGCGAAACGCCCTCCCCGAGTGTTGCCGGGGGAAACTTGCCGTGCGTGTTCTGGATCCAGTTGAGGAGGATATCCCCGTTGCGGGGGCCTCTTCTGGATGCCCGCTTGGCCTTGCTGCGGGCTCAGTTGGTTTTGTGTCGATGATCTTTGTGTTGTGCTCCATCCCGGTGGAGAAGCACCTACTTGTGCTGCGGCGTGTGGCACTCTGCATGGCCGAGGGGAGCGTCTTTTTTTTTCGCGACTACTGCATCGACGACCACGCAGAGAAACGGTTTGATCCCCGGCGTCAGTTGGAGGAAAACACCTTCACTCGCAGCAACGGAACCCTGAGCCACTTCTTTTCCCTTGCGGAGGTGCGGCGTTTGTTTCAAGGGTCCGGGTTTGAGGCGCTGGAGCTTCTAGTCGTTGAGCGAGAGGTGGTTAACAGGAAGCAGGGAGCCACCATGCGTCGAAAGTTCCTCCAAGGCCGCTTCCGCAAGTCGGGGAAGGGAGAAGAACAAAAGAGCTAGTGCTGCGGGCAAGGAATTTACTGCCTCGACTCGAGTAACCGAATGTGCTTCACCGCATATTCCTTTTCAAAGCCTCCCACACGCTTTTCTTCTCTCCATGGAGAGAAGAAGGTTTAAGCAAACTACTTCTCCGCCCTTACCGCAACTTCTGTCCTTTTTTTCTTTTTTTTTTGTTGCTGCTGCGCACGCTTATTTACACACATATATATATATAAATTTTTCCTGCACCTCAACGCTTTGAAGTGTGTCAAACGGAAGGGAGAAGAAACGCAAAACGGGGAAGAAGACAAAGGCACAGACAACGACAAAGTCAACAACGTCAACAACATTAGAAACAGTGCGTGGAACTCGGAGGCTTTAGGCGCAACGGTCTCCATCGCGGAGCGAAATGGGCGTGCATGGACTATGGCGCCTCCTTGACACCTTTGGGGAAGTAACGCAACCGGGCGACTGGCGTGGCAAGCGGGTTGCGGTTGACGCGAGCATTTGGATGAGTCAATTTCGGGCCCAATGCGCAGCCGGAGAAAATGTGGAACAGCGCATTCTTGAGGGATTTTTCTTACGCATCCTTAAACTTCTTTTCTACGGTATTGAACCCGTCTTTGTCTTTGACGGAGCGGCCACAACCTTGAAGTCGATGGAGCGACGACGGCGAGCGGAGCGTCGGGCAGCGCTGGAGCGCGCGGCTCTCACTCGTCGCGCCAAACAGATCGTCCAGGCCCAGTTGGCCTCGGGCGTCTTGGACTTACGTGCGTTGGATCAACAGAGCCCAGTGAAGGCGGGCGATGCTCGAATTGCGCAACGCGCATCCCCAGGCAGATTGCCTGTTGCCGTGACAGGCGGTTGTGGTGCTCCTTCGCGGAGATTAATGTGCAAACGAAGGCGTGAAATTGTGCTGGAGCCAGACATCGTCTCGAGAACTCTGACGAATAATTTCTTGACAGAGGCGGAGGAATGGATGGAGGAAAAGAGGCGCGGCGAAATGTGCGTTGAGGCCAACACGCTCTTGTACTCGAGCACTTCCCTCTTCATGGGGCCTCGACGGGTGTTGGAAGGAAAAATAGATGCATCCATGGCGTCCGCCGTGCAGACTGTGCGCGACAAAAATCCCTCACAACAAGTGGTTCCTTCTTGCTTAACTAGCGGAGCATCCTCGGTGGTGAGCTCGGATGATGGCATAATTAGTAATAATGACTATGAAACAGTGCCCACTAGCACAACTAGTGGGGACTCTGTTGTAATTGTAGAAGAAGATAGAGAGACGTTGGTGGATCGTCTCCGTGAGCTGGAGGAGGTAAGGAGTCATTCGTTGCATGACGACTCTTGCGAGACGTGGTCAGAAAAGGCTATGGTGAAAAGCGACGGCGACATCCTCTCTTCATGCGGCGATGGAGGTGACAGTCGTGATGGCAGCACAAGTGACCATGCTGCGGATGACTCGGTCCAGCTGTGGAACCCTGGTACCCAACTAAATTGCCGAAGGAGCGCTGAAACCACAAGTATGCAGCGCGAGGTATCTGAAGGAGGGAGTGGGCAGTATGCACCTGTTTCCCTTCGCCCCGTTGAACGGCAAACTGGTGGGGAGACAGATGCACGAGTAGCACTGGATATTACAGGCGCACTGGGTGTCAAAAATTTAGCGGCAGCACCGTTGCCTTTCCATCCGTCGCGCACGCCGACGCCGACTTCAGCTCCAAGGCCAGCATCAGCATCATCAACAACGAGCAAGAACTTAAGACAAGTTATACCGTTTGAATTGTTGGAGATTGCCGAGCTACTTGACTGTTGTGGGATTCCATTTGTCCTGAGTCCTCATGAAGCGGATGCACAGTGTGCCTTCCTGAGCCAGCAGCGGCTTGTGGATGCGGTGTTCTCGGAGGATAGCGACGTCATTGTCCATGGCGCCACGGTTGTGCTGCGGGGATTCTTCGCGAAGGACCGTTATGTGGTGGCCTATCGTCAGAGCGATTTGGCGACGTGTGGCGTGGACAAGGACGTCTTGGTCGCGCTTGCACTTTTGCTTGGATGCGACTACGCGGAGGGTGTGGACGGAGTCTCCTTGTTGGAGGCGCTACGCATAATCACTGCCTTTTGGGGCCAAGGGAGCGAACAAGGCCCCACGCATGTGCTGGAGATGTTGACGCAGTGGAGGAATGCCGTGGCCCAGCGTCGTTTTGTCTGGGATGACGAAAGCACCCTCTTGCAGTTATACTTGAACTGGAGGAAGTGGACCTCGCTGCGGGTGGGCATGGAATTCCCGAACGCCCACGTCGTGGGTGCCTTTTTCAACGCCACCGTGAATACGGACCTAAGGTCGTTTGCAGTGGCGTCTCCGGACTGGAAGCGGCTGCGGACCTTCGCCGGCATGCACGGCTTGCTTGGCAGTGTGACGTGCCAGCAAAGGCTGGAGTTGGCTCAAAAGGAATTCATGGCAAGGGAACTTCGGCGTCAAGAGGAACGCAACAAGCGACAGTGGCGTCTGACTGATTTTGCGATGCCATCACAGATAAAGGAGACTGTGATTTACAAGAAACAGCCGCCCAAGTTTGAAGCGGCGCTCTCCGCCTTGCGTGCTGCCAGGCGAGGCGGGGTTAGCTTGGATGGCTGACCTCCTTTACATCCTGGGTCGCTGAGGGGGGAGTTGTATTTGCGCGTGTGTGTTGTGTGTGTGGGAGTATGCGCGTGGGGTCCCACGGTGCCGCACTCTTTTCATCGATGGGCTCTTTTCTTCTTTGTTGGTTTGATTCCTTTTCCTCCTCAAGAGAATAGAAGGCAACAACAACAAAATTAAAAAAAAAGAGAGATATAGAGGGATAGATAGGGAGTGAGCACGCTCTCTCGCGCGAGAAGACGAGAAATTGGAGTCAACGCAAAACACCTTTTGATTCTCTTCTAGAGTAGGAAGGCAGAGGCGAGGCAAAGAGAAAAATAAAAAAAACACCAATGGCTCAGTTGTATGCGGCAGACGGACATGTGGACGGCAGAGAGGACGAGGCTCACGCCGCGGCGATACATCAAGCTCTTCATTCCTCTGCGGAAGAGATGCCTGCCTTGGAGTTCGCCGAGATTGGGGGCAATCGCTCAAAGAGTAACGTTAGTTTTGGCCTCCCGCCATATGAGCCACGGTATCCAACTGACCAGCGGGGCAGTGAAGCTTTTCTGAATGTTCCCTGGGATTTGCGCAAACCAACCGTGTCGGACCGTTGTGGTGTTTTTGAGGGTTTGCTTTCTAAAAAATTCTGGAGGCACTCGGAGTTCGCGCTACGAATCACACTTCTTGCCGTGCTACTGCCTGCTTCTCTCATCGCGGCGGGGCTACCCAACTCGCCCTTTATTTCACCGACGTATCCTGTTTCTGCAGCGGTGCTGGCCTCCAGGATTACGGTGGGTGAAGGTCTAGTGTACCTTGTCACTTGGATTCGTGCCGGTTGTATTTGGCTTCCGCTCGCAACTATTGGGGCGGCTCTTCGCCTCGGTGAGTACACCATAGGATGGTGCTGCTTCTACACCCTGCTCCTGTTCGTGATGGCGGCAATCACGGAAGACATGGTTCGACGCATCTGTCTCCTTTTGTTCAACAGCTGTATGATTGGCATCCTCATCGATCCAGGGCGTGGTGTGGTGTACCCTTCACGAGTCATGACAGACTGGTCCATTGGCACAGGTCTTTGTCTTCTTGCAACTTTTCTGCCGTACCCTCTTTTTTGCAGCAAAAAGGCCCATTTTAGCCTTACTCAGATTGCGCGAAACACCGGAACGGCGTTGAAGGGTATGTCATCCTGCTTTTGGTCAGAGTCCAATGTTAAGCGAAATATGGCAATGACAAAGGTTCGTATTGTAAATGCGGCCATCGATGCGCAGATGAGCGAATTTAATGTAGCGCAGGAGAATTCATTTTACGAATTTATGTTTGAGGGCTTTGAGAGGTGGGATGTACGTAAAGCAAAGGCGAAACTCTTCTCAAGGCTACGTTCCAACCTGGGGAGCTTGTCGCGGGTCCTTGACATTGTGGAGTCCAAGCCGTGGGTGGTGGATGACTCCGCGAGGTCAAATGCCTTTGGGGAGTACATGCGTCCACATATCCTTAACTTTTCAACCTCGCTCGATAACCTTACTAATGCGCTTGCCTCTGCCAAAACCTTTCGAGGCATAAAAGAGCTTCACGGTCTTTTTGTGGAACTGAATGATGCCACCGTAATGCTCCAGGATGAGTTTGGTCACGCCCGCCGCAGACTCTTTTATGAACTTAAACCGGAAACCTTGGAAGAATTTGTGCCATTGATGACGTTCTTCTTCTTCTCCATTATTAACTTCCGAGACACCCTGCTGCAGTTTGACTCCCAGGTGCACCACAGAGAGGCTCATCTGAAACACTCCATCAAGAAAGTTCTGCACAAAGCTGTGTGGAAACCTATCTGTGAAAATGTTTTATTTTTCCGGCTACTTGTGATGCGGCGGCACCGCAGAGAGCTTCAGCGCCTGATAGAGGCAGCAAAGGTGAGCGCGGCGATGATATTAACCGTTGGATTTTCGTTTCTTATCAAAATTGACAAGGCGTCAATCTCCGGGCCAAATATCATCGCCTTTGTGTCTGGAGCCAACCCCGTTGAAGCCCTGCAGGCCTCCATCGTGCGTCTCACGGCGTGTATTTTGGGTAGTGTGCTGGGCTTCTTTGCTGGGACGTATTCTACAACACCTGTCGAAAAAGTCGCCTCTCTCTGCGTGCTTATGTTTGTGGGCACCTTTTTCCGCAGCGACAAACAGTACGGTATTATGGCGGTGTTCGCAATGTTCGTTTTGATTCCACTAGACAGTGTGACAAGTGTGACTACCGAAGACACCATGGCGCGCATGAACCAAATTACATTTGGTATGCTTATCTATGTATGCATCAGCGTCCTTGTGTTTCCGCTGAGCCCTGGGCTTATTCTTTGCAAGAAACGCATCAGAATTCTCTTCATGCTGAGCGAAGTATTTACAGCACTTTGCGATATGTTTACAGAACCTCTCCCTGTTGGAAGAACCTGCTCTACCGCGTTTCCTATTCCTCATGAGCCCGGCACTCGTAACGGCCCTGATGGTGGCAATAACGTGTCTGAGGAAGTAGTTTTGACAAATACGAGCACACGCCTAGTTGTACGCACCGATCATCGCATGCTGGAGGTTAACCTACTCCTGGAAGAAATTGAGGGGCGCCTTAAGAAGACATATCCCTTCATGGGATTTGCTCGCGAGGAGCGTGGACTTGTGGATGCGGATTATCCTGCAAAAGCCTGCGAGAAAACCTCTTATCACCTGTATCGCATGCTAAGCTTATTGAAAACCATGTGGTGCAGCTGGAATGTTTTAAGAAGTCAAAGGTATTACACCCCCGATACACGACACGTACTCCAGAGCCTGCAGCCGATTGGCTGGGATGCGTGCTGCGCGTTCAAGCGATTTGTGGGCATGCTTTGCTACGTACTGCGCAACCCTGCGACGGCGTTGGAAATGGAACTTATCCACGTTGTGCTGGAGCTTATTCAGGCCACAGAGGAAATGCACCTTCGCAAGAATCATATAATGCTGATTCTGATCTGCAACTCCGTGGAGAAATATGGGCGTCGGGGGAAGGATCCGGTTCACAACGCTGCGGAGGGGGCAAAGGACCGGTCAAATTTGCAAAAAAAAAGCAAGCCGATAACGTTGGGCGTGGACAGCCCAGGACTGTCAGGCGAGATTGGGTCCGTACTTACGCTACTTCGCAAGGGTACAATGCCCAATCTACAAGATGAAAGTGCACCCTCGGTAACGGAGGAAGTGAGGCTTTCCGAAAGCTTCGTCATGCCTGTCACGGGAGAAGACGCGGAAGGGCTTCACTCATTCACGCTAAGTGCGCAGATGTTTGCGGATGAGGCAAAACTGTTGTTAATGAGCCTCGAGGAGATGCTGGAGCACTCGCGGAAAAAAATATAATGTGGCGCCCACGACTAGGAATCGGATGAAAAAATAAACACGGTTTTGATATATGCAAGGTGTGGCGCCTAGGGGGCGGAACAGGCCTGAGTGGGCTGGAGGAGGAGCCTCTGTGTGGAGGTGGGCCACAGTGGTGCAAGCAGCTTATATGTCTTGCGCTGGTGTCTCCCCACTCGCGCGCTCCCCCCCCTCCCTCTCTCTCTCTTTCTTTCATAGCACTCCCCAGCTTAACCCTTCCCCCAGCTCCCCCTTACACCTTGCCACATATATCCCTTCTTTTTTTTTAGTGTTTTTTCGGTCTTCCTGAAAGGATGGTGTGCTAAGGCTATATTCGAGATAAGTGGGCGCATTCAGCTTTTGCTGGACGCCTCGCTCGGCGGGGGGTGGGGGGTGCGTAAGGGTGCAGGTATGTGCCACTTCCTCTGTGCCTGTGGGGGGCAGTAGAGCGCATGCGGATATGAGTTGAGAAGAAACGCCCTTGCGAATAGGTGGGCAGAGCGAGAGAGGGAGGGGAAGGGGTGTCTGGGGTATAAGGAACAGATGGCGCAATTGCGATCTGCCTCCTTGACTTGGTTTGTATTGCAAAATAAGATGATAACGACAAACACCAAAGGTGGTTTCTGCGGAACCGATTGCTTTCCCCCTTTTGCCTCTAGAGACATGCGTTTTCCCGACTGCTTTTGTTGTCGAGGCGTTGGTGCCTTGCAGCGGCCGCACTCTCGATCCCCCTCTCTAGTTCCCCAACTCCGCCAACCTTAAAGAGAGCAAATAAAGGGAAGTACTGCACACAGCGCATATATGTCTCTTCTATGTGTTATTTAAAAAAAAAGAAAGAAAAAAACTTTTCCCAACAAAAGTTCCTGTAGCAAAAGCTTCTCTTCCTTAAGTTTATTGTCCCGATTTATTTATTTATTTTTAAATGTATATTGTTGTTTTTGGCGTTTGCGGTGGTTTTCGCCTTTTTGCATGCCGTTGACTTGCATGCTTGCTCACAACCTCGCTTGTTCACACCTTGTGTGTGCCTCTTTGTGTACGTTGCGCGAATTATATCTCTGGTCTTTTTTACTCGCGGCTCGCTGCGATGCCCCTTTCTTCCGGCGGCGTCGTTGCCTGCGCGTTGAGCCGTCGGCTTCCATAGCCGTGGTCTTGTGGACGCCACACGGCGATGGTGAAAGGGGGCGGATGCCTCTCTGGAACTTGTGCTCCACGAGGGAAACGAAGCGAACGCCGGTTCCCCTCGTCTGGGTGCATCCGTGTCCGCCATGGGGCAAGGCGGGGTGGTGAGGGCAAGCTGCGAGGGGGCAAAGGAAGGAAGTTGGGCGATGCTCTCGATACCGTACGGATGCAGGTGGAATGCGGAGGGGGGATATAAATAAATGTGGAGGATAATAATACTGGATAATCTCAAGAAGTAAATAAAAAATGAAACCCGTGGCCGTATACACAACTGTGTGCTTGCTTTTATTTATTTGTTGTGCCTTTGCGTTGCCTCTCTCGTTCATCGTCGCATTTTTATTTATTTATTGTTCTTCCGGGCATGCAAAATTTATATATATAAATAAAAGCGAATAGAAAAGGGGGGACAACAGACAAACGAGAAGGAGGACACGTAGCGTGTGGAGCTCCTCCTGGGTGCTTCGTGTGTCCTTGGGCGGTTACATAATTTTCCGCGTGGATTTTTAGTGTGTCGTTCAACGGGGCAGAAAGTATGGCATCCAATGTGCATGCTCTGACGAATGAATCCTTCGCAACCACGGCCGTGGTGGCGTTGGAAGAAGAGCACCTTCCGGAGAACATATCCACGTTGGAAATAGTGAAAAAGTTTATTGTGACAGGTATCCCCCTCACTGTGGCCACACTCTCGCAGTTCTCTATTATTACCGTCATACTTGCCATCGTAGGAAGGATGTTGGGGGTGAATGAACTTGGAGGGGCCTCATTGGCACTTGGACTTATTAATGCGACGGCATTTGCGTTTGCAGCCGGCTCCTGTGGGGCGCTTGAGACTGTCCTATCTCACACGTATGGTCGTTATAAGTCCGGTGGAGAGGGAGGTACGATGTATATGTATGGCACCTACGTTCAGCGTATGCTTATTATTTTGATTTTTGTTAGCATCCCTCTTGGAGTAATTTTGATATATGCTGATGCATTTTTGGAGTATATTGGGCAGAGTGAGGAGGTTGTGTATTACACTGGACGTTTTTGCCGCATCGCAGCTTTTGGTATCCCAAGTACACAGGTTTTTCAAGTGATTGGCCGTTATTATGCCTGCCAACATGAGACGCGACCCCTTTCAGTGGTGATGATCGCAGCATCTTTCTTTAACCCCGCCTCTCAAGTATTGCTAATTTATTGGTTTGGTTTTGAAGGTTCCCCTGTGGCATGGTTGTTGTTGTTTACTTTTATTGACGCGGCTCTAATTGCGCACGCCTATTGGACAGGGCTTTATAAGAAGACTTGGGGCGGCTGGGACAGAAATGCACTTAAAAATATTAGTGCTCTTGTGAACTTGGCCGTTCCATCAATGGCAATGATGATGAGTGAGTGGGTCGTACTGGAGGTGATTTCCATTTGTGCCGGGTTTGCGGAGCCTCACGAATTGGCCGCGTTTGCTATTACGATGCAGGTGTTTGGCGTCTGTTGGAGCATCGCATCTGGGACGATGATTCTTGTCTGCGTACTCATCGGCAACGCCATTGGTGAAGGTAAGCCGTTGCTTGGAAGGCGCATTGCCAACGTGGCCATCGCGATCGTGTCTGTCACTGCTATATTTGATGTTACGCTCTGTTGGCTTTTAGAGGATCGCATCCCTTTCCTTTTTACGTCAGAGGAAAAGGTGGTTGTGGTGTATCGCCGTCTGCTGCGCTACGTCCTGCCGTATCATCTGTTTGATACCTTTCAAAGTACGGTCATGGGAATTCTGCGTGGGTGTGGGCTACAAAAGCTTGGGGCAATTATTATCGGTTCCGCACTCTGCCTAGTGGGGGCGCCGGTGGCGTTTTTCCTCTTTTTCCACGTTAAGTATGGTGTGGAGTCCCTTTGGATTGGCCCATTCTTTGGCGTGGTGGTGCTGGGGTGCCCGTCGTACGTCTACCTTCTCTACTGGCACATTGATTGGCCGAACTTGAAGCCACACCAAGAGGAGTCGAACGTCGTGCTGGAGGAGTTGTCGGAAGCCGTGGAGGAAGCGGAAGTAACGGTCGAGTCGGGGGAGGGCGCCGTGCAGCGCTCTGAGGCTGACGCGGCCAAGGAGCATGAGGAGGCAAAATAATAACAAAAGAGAATAAAAAGTTGGGGAGGATGCGAGGAAAACAAAACAAAAAACAAGGAGTCAACAAATAACAATGTTTTTTTTTTGTATTGGGGGAAAAAAAAAACAGTTTCCGCCGAGGTGAGATTGTTTTCAACACGTTTTTGTAACTTTTTCTTGTTGTTGTTGTTTTGTTGTTTATTTTTTAACTCACCACTAATTTTATTCTGATCGCGTTTTCACCACGGAGATTCTTTTTACAGCAGGATTGCCTTATCAGTAGGTGTGGGCCCTCTCACCCCCCCCCCATTGCTGTATTTGAGCTTTTGCTTTCCTTCCTTTTTTAAAAATTTCTTTGCTTTCATAATTTTCCTTCTCCTCCTGGTGCTCTACGATTTTTTTTTCTTCTTCTTTGCCTCTGAAGGATGCGATGGAGTATAAAAAGCTGGCCAACGGCCCGCCTCAGGAGGAATGCGCCGAGTGTGTAGTGCCTACGCAGAGGGAACTCCTTTTGGAGGTTCTGCGCATAGGTGTTCCGCTGTCAGCTTCTCAGCTATCGCAGTTTAGTTTTATGATCGTCATGTTTTTTTTCGCAGGTCATCTGGGTGTGGAAGAGCTAGGAAGTGTTTCCATCGCTCTCGGCATTCTCAACGCGACCGGATTCGCTTTTGGCAGTGGACTCTGTGGGGCGCTGGAGACGCTTTTATCGCATTCCTACGGACAGGATCCGCGAAGCATCATGTACGGGGTTTATGCCCAGAGGATGTTTCTTATACTCATGATTTTTACAATTCCTCTGGCTATTTTGCTGAGTTGCTTGACGCCAATATTGGTAGCTATCGGTGAACCTGCTCATGTGGCGGCGGAGGTGGGCTCATTTTGTGTCATCTGCGTCATTGGATTGCCGCCGATTATGTTGTTGGAACTGCTTCGACGTTATTATGCGAGTCAGCACCGCTCGAATCCGGTTTTTGTGGCCTTGGTGATGGCCGCAATTATAAATCCACTCCTACAGTACGTCTTTGTCTATTTTTTTGGATACAAAGGGATTGCGTTGGGGTGGGTGATTCTTCTTGTGGCCATGGATATCGCCCTACTTGCCTACCTTAGGCTGAGCGGTCTGTATCGTTATACGTGGGGTGGCTGGAGCAAGGCGGCGCTTAGCAACTGGGTTCCCATCTTGAAGCTGGCTATTCCATCCCTTGGGATGGCCTTTAGTGAGTGGAGTGCAATGGAGGTAAATTCCGTCTGTGCAGGTTTTATGCCTTCTGTGCAGTTGGCTGCATATGCCATTAGTAGTCAGGTGGCGAACCTATGTTGGAGCGCGGTGTCTGGCTTTTTTATGGCCAGCACCGTCTTGGTAGGGAATTGTGTTGGCGAAGGCCACCCACAATTGGGACGACGCTACGCAATTTTGTCCTTCATAGTTGTGTTAGTCGTCGCCTGCGTGAACGTCACTGCGGCCTGGATCTACCGAAAGGAAATTGCTTATGTATTCACTGAGGACAGCGAGGTTGTATCTATATTCGCGGAAATTACTCCCTTTTTCTTGGTGTATCACATGTTGGATTCCATCCAATGCAACTTTTTGGGGATTTTGCGCGGCTGTGGGCTTCAGGTCGTTGGCGTTGTCATTGTTTTTGTGGGCCTGACGATTGTAGGAATGCCGCTGGGTCTATTTCTTCTTTTTCGCTGTGGCTATGGCGTCAAGGCGTTGTGGATTGGCCCTATTGTGGGCTGCACGTTGCTGGGGATTCCGGCGTACCTGTTTGTCTTCCTCTGCCGCATCAAGTGGGAGCGGCTCCGGCCCTACGTGGAGGCGCCCCCCGGCGAGGTCGTGCTCAGTGTCGTCACCTCTTCGACTGAGCCGTGAGGCACACGCGACAATACGTTTTGACCCACACCACTTCCTTGGGCGTCTGTTTGTCTTCGTTTTCTTTTCCTCTTTGCACCACTCTTACGCAACGTACAAAAGCAAAACAACAACAAAAACGAGAGAATAAAGGTGGTAAAGAAAAGAATGATAGTGCGAAACAACAAAATCAACAAAACTAAACCATTCTCTTCGCCTAACTCGTCGGAGGGGCACTGGGTTTTCTCCTGAGAAGAACAGGGTCGTTCGTTACATGAGGCGCCCTGCTTGTTCTGTTGAGACTCTCAACTGCTACCCGTGTAGTCTGACTCTCTAAACATTGTGTGTCTCACTCTCTTGCTTCTTCCACGTTTGTTTGTTTGTTTGTTTGTTTGTTTTTTGGGAGGGGAACTTGCGAGAGAAATGGCTGCTCCTTGCGGAGCTTTTGTTTTGCTTTGCCGAGTAGATCCCCGAGTGACAAAACATCTTGCTTTCAATCTTGCGCTGTTGAAGTTGCGCAACGACCAAGTTTTGAATGCCCACTCCACACATCCCGGTCCGCCCCCCGCCTCGCACGGGAGTCGGGCTAAATGCCGTCTTCGGCACCTCCTTTTTTCCGTGTTTTGACGACTACGCACAAGGTGCAGCTGCCTTGGAATGGCGCTTGCTTACCGGAAAGAGCTCGCTGGATTCTTGGCGGAACCCGTGGAAAATGAACGTATGCGCATTGTGCGTTGCCTTCCTCTCGTATTCTACTAGGGGGTA
>NW_021704270.1:0-10390 GCF_003719485.1 Trypanosoma conorhini | reverse complement strand
ACGGGAGTCGGGCTAAATGCCGTCTTCGGCACCTCCTTTTTTTCCGTGTTTTGACGACTACGCACAAGGTGCAGCTGCCTTGGAATGGCGCTTGCTTACCGGAAAGAGCTCGCTGGATTCTTGGCGGAACCCGTGGAAAATGAACGTATGCGCATTGTGCGTTGCCTTCCTCTCGTATTCTACTAGGGGGTAAAGTAAGACCTAGGCTGCTCACTCTTTTTTTGTTTTTGACTTTGGAGCTGCACCCTATTTCCTGCGGGGGCGCTGTTTGTGGTTGAATCTCCATCTTTGTTACTTGCCTTTGTAATCAAAATGAAGGTGCCGGAAAAGGTAGGTTAAGAAATGTCGGCTTCAGTCCCCAACCCGAGTTCGCCTCTGCCCCGCGACCTGTTTCTCTTACCCAGGCAGAATGATGGGTTCCAAATCCCCTTTTTTCTGTCCACGGAGGAGGAGGCCGCAAAAGTGCGACCGCCTGCGGTTGTGAAGACTCTCGAGGCACGCCTGCGGGAGCTCTCGGTGAAGCAGCAGGAAACGCTCAGGGATTTTAAGAGACTCGTTAAATCCACTCCGTGGTACAACGAGAACGAACACGATGATTGGATGCTCATTCGCTACCTCATCGCCCGCAACTTTGACAAGAAAAAATCGTTTGCCATGATAGAGAAATCTGTGAAGTGGCACAAGGAGAAGGACGTTGACAATTGGGTGTGTGATACCTGCCTAGTGGACCCAAATAAACATCTGATGCAATTTGTTGGGTGGGACCTCCAAAGTCGTCCTGTTTGTTTCATGACCATGCGGTGGGGGCCGGAGCGGAAGCACCCACTCAAGCACTGTGTGAGTGCTTTCAACCACCTGGTGAAGCTCATGCCGGTCGGGGTAGAGCAGTGGGTATGCGTCACGGACTTTGAAACTTTCTCCTACGTTAAAGACAACCACCCCAGAATGGCTCTCAGCGTGGTGAGCACGATCCAGGACCACTTCCCCGAGCGCCTGGGATTGATGATCCTCGTGAATGCCCCCAGGATGTTTGCCGTGCTGTGGGCGGCACTCTCGCCCGCGATCGAAGAAAAAACAAGGGCAAAGGTGCTATTCCTTTACACAAAGTCGAAGCCAAAAATCCAAACCGAGTTTGCCAATATCTTTCCCGCCGCGCTCGCGGAGTACTTGTGCGAATCCTACAGACGGAGCGAAGGAAACGTTCTTCCGACGGCCCCTGTATGGTACCCTGCGCAGAGAAAGGAGTGATACATGTTCTGAGCCTGCCCGTGGCGGCCGCGGTCCTTCTGGACGGGGAAGGTGGGGTAATGAATCAATTTATATATATATATGTTTATTGGAACACATGAGGCTGTGGGAGAAAAGCGAAAGGAACTGACGAACAGAAGAGCTTGATGCATACCCCGTTGCATGAGAGTGGAAATAGAGATAAGGAACCTCTTGGGGGAAGGGGGAGGGGGAACCAGGAGTTTTTTGCTTGCTTTTTTTTTCTCCTCCCGCTTTTCCTTCTCCTTCTCTCCCTTCTTAAATATATATATATATATATTTCCTTCTTGTTTTGTTGCGTATTGTTTTTCTACCCACTTTCGGGGGGAGTTTCATTTTATTTGTACACAGTAACTCTCCCGCCTTATCTGTTTTCTCCCGCGTTTCTCAGAATTCCTCCTTTTTACAAAATATTTTCTCACATTTTTGTGTATGATTCCGTCTGGGAGTGAGCAAAGTTTCATTTTCTCATGCATATCTCACTTATGTGCATGTCCTCATAAAGTTACGTGCATCTCTTACATAGATACATGGACGGGTGTATAATTTCGTTTGCGTGCTAAAGTTTTCAGGGGCTGTGCTGCGACGTGTGATTCTTAACTGTGGCATTGTATGTCTGTCTGTATGTATGTGTGTTTTTTTTTTGCCTCTCGTATGCCTTCTTGCGTTTACGCTTGTTTACGCTTTGCTTGTCGCTCTTTGGCCGAGAAGAATAAGAGCCAATCTGGCTGCGTGTGCAGCGACCTCTGAAAGGCGGGGAGTGAGAGAGGGAGAGAGACGAGGGAGGGAGGAAAACGCGTCCCGCAAGTTTAGTAGCGGCGTCATGTTAACTTCGTCCTGCGCCAGCGACGAGGACCATTTCCGCCAAAGACTTGACTCCATCAACAAGGAGATGCAGGCCATCATTGCACGCACGGCGGTGGAGCGTGATAGGCTCTACCGCAATAGCACCATGGCGTCGCCGCCGTGGAGCATCACAGACGCCACTGCGACGGAAGCGCCAGATCCCGGGTCTCCCTTCAATGCGCCTCTTACGTATTCGACATCAGCTATTTGCGCCCCCTCGCCTGCGGGGCTGGATGAGGCGGCTGTGCGGCGCCTCATTGCCGATGAGATGAAGTCGTGGAAAGGGGTTTTTCAAACGATGCTCACTGGCGCCACGAAGGGTGTGAGCAACACGATGAAACAACGCTTAGAGGAGGTGAGCAAGTCTCATCTAGAGCTGGTGGAATCACTAAAAGAAGCCACGGAAGTCTACTCACGGGGTTTGGGGGAGATGCAGAGCGCATTCAAGCGACTTCAGCGAGGTGCGAAGCTTCCTGTAGAGGATCTTTCTAGAGAAATGGAAGAACATTTCAAAACCGTCACGGCTGAGCAGAATCATCTTCGGGATGCCGTTTCCGCTTTGCAAAATGAGTCAAGAATTGAGCAGCAACGCGGAGACCGCCGTGTCGATGAACTCGTTCGTCGTCACCATGATTTGGTGCGAAATTCTTTGTTAGAGCTAGATTCTCACGTTGCTGGCCTTCGGGATGAATTGGAGCAAATGGTGCGAACGCAGACCCGAAAAACCTCCGAGGAGTGCGATGCGATGCATCAGCATGTCGCACGCCTTCACGGGGCGCTGGAGGCGACGAACGACACCACCACAAAGTGGGCCGCAGAGCTGAGGAGCCTGATGGAGGAAAACATGTCCTTTCGGAGCGAGGTGCGTTCGTGTCGCAGTGATTTTAATCGTCTGGAGATGCTCCTGCACGGTGTGCCAGTTGGTGGCCGAGACGCCGGGACCATTTCTGGGGTACCGGAGAGTCCGCCTCGGGACGATTCTGGCGGGGCCATGCGCGGCGTTGAGGTTCCTCGAGGGGAATTCTTGGAACTCAAGGGACGCGTAAATTTTCTCCAGGGACAAATGGAGAGAATGGATCGGCAGGTGGCAGCTATGGATGCGGCGTTGCATCGTCTGTTTGCCGCCGGCGGAGGCCACGGCAGCGGTGAGAGTGTGGGAGGGTCCCGTGCCCCGTATGCTTCGCATCCGGGCACGATGGGTGGGGAGGCGAACCAGCAGGGCCCGCTGGATTCGAGGCGGTTTGCCGTGGGCACAAGTCCCCAGTCAACGTACGACATGTCACCACTGAGCGTGCGGGAGCTTCAGCAGCGGCAACAACAACAGATGATAATGCAGAAAAATCAACAATACCGTCAGCAGCAGCAACCGCAACAAGTGATGGGGGCAGACGGTCAACGTGGCGTGAGTCCAACGGCGGGAACGAGCGGAGATTTGTCACGAGGAGGGGGATTGTCACCACCGGGCCCGTCGGCCTCTCCACCACTGCCGGTGCAGTCGTGGGAGGCTCAGCACGCAAATCATGGTCAGGGGCTACGACAACAACAGCAGCAGCAGCAACGGCAACCTCAGCGTGATCAACAAAGCCCAAAGAGCGCCGAACAAGTTGCCCGTTACTCTTCTGCCTTGTCATCCCCAGGGGAAATGGGGCGGACCTTGGAAAATAAAGATGCTCCTCCAGCGAGTTCCTCTGAACGCTTTTCGGGCGTACGGCAGGGGCGACCCCACGAATCTCATGACGATTGCAGCACGACGGCAACGTGTAGAGGGTCAGGAAAATGCACGCCTGCAACCCGTGGGTCTGAGGCGTCATCCAAGGCCGCCAGTCCATCGGATTCCTACGTATCGGACGGCGCCGGGGAGGCCAAGAAGGAAGCCAGCTCCATGCAGTACCTGCCTGCGCCCTCCAGTGACGTCGAGAGTGAGCTTGACAACAAGAAGATGGCTCGGTTGGCGTTAGACTGAAGATAGTTCCGGGCGGAGCTAAGCCGAGTGAAATCTGCGAAACCTCACTGAGGTTGGATTTCATGATGCTTGACCGCGTGGGGAAATATATTGTACGCGAAGTACATTGCTTTGTGATGTTGTTTCCTCTGGCTGTGCGACGGATGTTGTATTTATTTCTCTCAGCAAAGTTGCCTATCCTATTCTCACCTCCCTTTTTGGGTTTGCGCGTATGTGAACACTTCTCTCCTCTTCCTTAGAGGAAGTGGCGTCCATGACTGCTCGCTCTTGTGGATGCTTCTTCTTGATGACGGTCTACTTCGCCATTGTTTTTTACGTGTTGTTGTTGCTGTTGTTTTTGGCTTGCTTTTTGTTAGTTTTTCATTCCGGGCGTAGAGCCAACTGCCGAAGTGGTATTCTGGCAACAGCAGCAACAGGAAGAAGAAGAAGGGGGGTGAGGCGGAAAAAGAAAAAAGAAAAACAAAGGAAAACCATGTCGTCCAAAGTAGCTAGTGTCCCGGGCACGGGAAAAGAGAAGAGCAGCAGCGCGTTCATTCGCGAGACGCGAAGCGTCAAGGTCCCCCACCACCGCTTCCCGCCCCTAAAGAAGGTGTGGTTGGAGGTCTACACCCCCATTGTTGAGCACTGCAAGTTGGAGATTCGCATGAATCTTAAATCTCGCTCCGTCGAGCTTCGGACCTGTCCAGCCACCATGGAAGCTGCGGGCGGCGCTGGGGACGGCAGCAAGGTGCTCCTTCAAAAGGCGGAGGACTTCGTCAAGGCGGTAGTGGCTGGATTCGACGTCAAAGATGCCGTCGCCCTGCTGCGTATGGACGACGTGTACATTGAGGGCTTTGAAGTGAAGGATGTGCGCGCCAACCTGCATGGCGACAACCTCTCTCGCTGCATTGGGCGGATGAGCGGGTCCCATGGCAAAACAAAGTACACCATCGAAAATGTCACACGAACACGGATCGTCATCGCTGACACGCACATTTGGGTGATGGGAACGACACAGAACATTCGTGTGGCAAGGGATGCGCTTTGCGACTTGATTCGTGGTAGCCCGGCCGCAAAGGTGTACACCCGCGTGCGCGCCGTGATGAATCGCGTGAATGACACCTTCTAGTGCTCTCAAAGAGAGGAAGAAACAAAAAAAAAAGGAAATGAAAAAGTGCGAGAAGAAAGGTAAAGAAAGGGACAAAGGAACAGGATGTGATCTCACGCCAGACCTTTGCTTTTTTTTTCCCCCTTCCCCCTTCTTTTGGGCAGCCAGAGCAGAAGGTGCCGGTGCATTGTTGAGGATATATTGGCATAGGTGTCGTGCTGCGTCTAATCGGATAACGAAGTCGTGAAATACATGCGGCCCCCATGTTTGGGGGCATATAAAGTCACTACAGTCTTCCTCTGCATGGGTGTTCCGTGTCTTTGGCGGTGTTGTTTTCTCCCGCGGTCTCACTCTCTGTTGTTGTTCTGCTTTTGAACTCTCGTCTTATTCACTCCTTTGTTTTTTTTTATTTCTTTGTCTGCGTGTATGCGCGCTGTTTTTGATTGGCTTCTGCGACTCTCTTGTGCAGTTGGCTTCCACCGGACAGCGGATGGCATTGCTTGTTGAGTCTTCGTGATGGATCTTGGGAAACAGCCCAGGCCGACTTCGCACCCCTGACGTCTTGAACCACGCGAGACAAGGCAAGCGAGCGGAGAGCATCCGTCACGGATCGTCGCCCACCATCGTCGCACCGCCGCCCTGTTCTTGTGGGTGGCGAGAACTTCTTCGTCGACGGGGACGTTTTCACCGGCACTGTTTTCTTTTTTCTCTCTCTCCCCATTGTTGAGCATCTCAATGCCTCGGCTTGGCTACATTGGAGAGATTCCATTCACGGTGCTGGTGAGTGTGGGGGCTGGCGCGCCTGTGGGGCCGCTGTCCTTGCGCTTTTTCCTCCAGACACGCACCTACCGGCGAGAGGGGGCGGCGTTGGAAGCATACCGCGGCGATGTCAGGAGCGTCGACGGCAAGACGACTTGCCCGGTGCTAGTGAAGTTGCCAGAACTTCTGTTCTCACTTTGTGTTTCTGTGTGCGTGTTCGCTTTCTGTATGTGTTGTGTTGCCTTTTGCTGCGGGGCCTCCCCGCGCAGGGAAGAAGAGAGCATGCGCACTTGTTTCTCCCTTCGGTCCTACTGCCGCAACTCTATTAGAAAACAGGGGAAGGGAAAAAGGGCATATTGCTACACTCGTGCGTGTGTGTGTGTGTGTGTTTCCTTCTGATGCTCTCGTGGATTGATCGCGTGGAGCTGTACAACTTCAAAAGTTACGCCGGCAACGTGACCATCGGCCCCCTGAAGGACTTCACCTGCATCGTGGGACCCAATGGCGCTGGCAAGTCAAACTTTATGGACGCGCTGAGTTTTGTGCTGAGTCCCAGTGCCGCAACGGCGCTGCGCGGAAAGGACGCAACGGACTTCATCCACCGCGGCGCGCAGCGGCGTGAGTGCGCCGCGACCGTCGTGCTGTGCCACACAGCACCGACAACGTCAGCAGCAGCAGCGGCGGGCCGGGGCCAGGGTACGGAGGTCCGCTTCACACGGTCGGTGGACCAAAACGGGGATGTTATCCATAAGCTCAACGGCACCCCCGTGGAGGAGCGAAAGTATTTTGCGGCACTCACAAAGTTAAAGGTGGGAACACGCGTGAATAACTTCTTGGTGTTTCAGCACGAGGTGGAGGCAATAGCGCAAAAAAAAGCACGGGAGTTGACGGAGCTGCTGGAACAGGTCAGTGGAAGTGGGGAGCTGAGGGAGGAGTACAACCACCGCAAGAAGGCGCATGAGGTGGCGAATCAGGAGTTGACGACGGCCTCAGCCGCCAAACGGGATGCGGTGGTGGCTCTGAACCAAATGCGGCTCCAGAAAAAGGAGGCGGAAAAGTATGAAGAGGTCTTGAGGCGCATGAGCGAGGAGAGGCGTGATGAGGCGTTGGTGCAGCTGTTTTACGTGGAGTCCAGCCTGGAGAAGCAGAAGCGAGAGCTGCATGCCTTTACTGAAAAGCTCACCGCCCTTGAGAAGAGCATCGCCTCCGATGAGGACATACGCAAGATGAAGCGGGAATACGCCGCAAAGCACAAGTCTTACTTGGAGGAACTTAAGCGGGTTCGCAAAGAGGCGGACGCTCTGAGAGAAAGACATAGTACGCTGGAACGCATTAAGGCCTCGCTGAACCATTTGAGGCGGAAGCATGAGGTGAAGCAGCAGGAATTGGAGAACGTGATGAAAACACAAAGGGTACAATCACATGAGGTTCAACGCCTTGAGGAACAGTTGCAGCAGCAGAGGGCACTCCTGCACTCCTTTGATGAGAGGTGTAGGGAGGAGGACGCGGGGCACACGACGCTAAGTGGCTCACTGAGCGCCGAGCAACTTTCACAGTACCGCCAGCTGCGTAAGGAGGCAGAATGCGAAACGGTGGTGCTGCGACAGCAACTGGAGAGAATCAAACGACAGCAGCATTCCATGGCGGAAGGTCAGAAACAGTGCACAATAGCTATAGAAAACGTCAAGTCTCAGAGGCAGGATCTCCAACAGGGGGTGCAACGCAGCAACGACCGTGTGGCTGAGTTGCAACACCGCATGGGAGACCTTCACGACACGGTTGAGGAGCTGACACGCAACATCGGCCAAAAACGGGCGGATCTTTCTCAGGCAGAGAAAAGGAATAGAGAACGAGAGCTTGAGCTGGCCAGAATACAAGAGCAGTTACACGAACTTCGTTTTATTAAGGAAAATAACAAGCATGGCTCGCGAATGACTGAAGCGTTGCAGGCACTACGTGCCCTTTACGGCATTCGTGGACGTCTTGTGGATCTTTGCACTATTCCCAATGATAAATATCGACATGCAGTGACGGTGGCATTGGGCAGAAATCTTGAAGCGGTGGTTGTGGATACCACCGAGACAGCCATTTCCTGTGTGTGTTATCTAAAAGAGCAGCGTCTACCACCAATGACGTTTCTTCCTCTGGATTCGGTGCAAGGGAAAGAGGCGAACGACCGTCTAAGGACCTTTGGTGGGACCTGTAAGCCCGTTGTGGATGTGATTCGCTACGACACGGCTATTGAGCCTGCGGTACAGTATGCGTTGGGACAGACACTCGTGTGTGACGGGATGACGGAGGCGAGACGTGTCGCATACGGCAGCGAAGACGGGGAACGCTTTAAGGTGGTGACCCTAGACGGCTCTGTTCTCATGCGCAACGGCGCGGTTCAGGGTGGTCTTGCGTCTATTCAGACACGTGCACGGAAGTGGGACGAAAAAAAGTACGAGGACCTGCGCGCGGCACGGGACCGGCTGCTAAGTGAGGCGGCTGGGGGATCGGAGGCAGAGATGGCGCGAGCGCAGTGTGAGCTTCGCGACATGGAGGCACGATTGGAGTTTACGCGTGGCCGCATCAAAGCGATTGAGGCGGAGTTGCAGGCAACGAAGCAAAAGGCTTCCAACATGAGTCGAGAGATGGCAAATCAGGAAAATGAGCAGCGCATAATTGAGAGGCGTCACGCCACGTACGAGTCTGATCTCAGACGATGTCTACACGAATTACAAGAGACGCGCGGATCCATCCTGCACGTGGAGGAGCGCATCTTCGCCGAATTTATTCGGCGGGTGAAGATTCCTAACCTGTTGGAGCTTGAGAGTCATGAGGCCCAGCGGGCGAGGGAGAGGGCTGAGCAACGGCAACAAATCCAGCTCTTGCTCCACAAGCTGGAGATTTCCCTAGAGGTAGAGCGGAGGCGCATTGGGGTGCAATCAATCGATGACCTTCGAGGGGTTTGTACGCAGCTTGAGGACGAGATTCGGCACTGTGAGGAGGACCTGGCGACCTACAGTGAGATTGTACGCACCACCGAGAAGAAGCAAAATGAGACAAGGGCCGGCTTAAGTGAGGCGAAGGTGCAACTGGACGCACTAGAGGCAAATATTCGTCAGCGAGGTCGGACCTCTGAGCAAGAGCTTGGCAAACTGGCACAGGCGCGACGAGGAGTGACGGCGCTTCAAGCCGCCTGCGACACACTTCGCCTGCAACGTATGAATATTGTGCGGCGGTGTCAGATGGAGGAAATTGCCTTGCCGTTAAAACGTCTTGAAGCCGTCGGCGCCAAGCGTTCACGGCCCGTGGAAGGCGATGATTTAAGCCAGAGTGAACCCTTTTCCTTTTCGGAGGAGGCTTCAGTCACTGGAGCAACCAAACAATCGCAACCCTCCCAGTCTCGTCCGTCTGCGGCGGCAAGGGAAACGCAGGTCATGGTGGACTTCTCAGGGCTTACAGAAGCTCTACGAAAGGCGGCATCTGATAAGACGCACCTTGCGGCTTACAAGCAACGCACAGAGACGCTGCTGGAAAGTTTGCAGCGTGCTTCGGAATCGATTGTCCCCAACCTGAAGGCGGCATCGCGGTTTGTTGGCTCAGAGGATAAGTTGAGCACCTCTTCTGCCCGCCTTGAGGAGGTCCGGGAACGGGCCAACAAGGCGTACGCGGAGTTTGCGAAGGTCAAGGAACTCCGCACACAGCGCTTCATGGAAACATTTGAAAGAATTGCGGAAAACGTGGACCGTGTCTACCGTGAGCTCACCCTGAGTACCCGGGCACATGCGGTGCACGGCTCCGCGTACTTGAGTCTGGAGGACGTGGAAGAGCCGTACCTGGCGGGGACGAAGTACCACGCGACACCGCCACTTAAGCGGTACATGCCAATGGAACTGCTCTCCGGCGGGGAACGCACTATGGCGGCGCTCGCTCTCTTGTTTGCCGTGCATGCGGTTTCGCCAACGCCATTTTTTGTCCTGGATGAGGTGGACGCCGCCCTCGACGCCGGAAATGTTGAGAAGTTGGCCAACTACATGCGAAAGAACTGCAACACGACACAGTTTCTTGTCATCTCGCTGAAGGACCAGCTCTACCACGTCGCGGACATGCTTGTGGGGGTGCTGAAGAACAAACAGAAGGAAAGTTCCTCCGTCCTGACAATGGACCTGCGCGGGTACCCCTTTTGATGCCTCGTAAACGAGCAACTCTGCTTCTCGTGTTCCGTGACGTTCCCCCCCCCCCCCTTTTTTTATCAGGGATAGCGAAATCACAGAAACACACATGCACACGTAAAAAAAAAACACACACACACGGGAAAGAAGAGGCGTGCCTCGTAACCCCGCCATGGTTTGAGACATCAGGCTCCGACACACGGGGAGAGTAAACAGAAATACCATAGAGTCGTACAATAGTAATTTTTTTATTGCAGTGGAGAGAGAAAGGTAAAAAAAAAGAAAAAAAGAGAAGAAGAAACAAAATAA
>NW_021704269.1:28626-30903 GCF_003719485.1 Trypanosoma conorhini | reverse complement strand
TAAACAAATATGTAAGTTCGGTGCTTTAGCCTTCGGGTGCTTGCTTTTTCGTTTTTTTTACCTCTTTTTTTTCTTGGCACGGCGATGCCGCCCCTCCCTTCACCCCCGCCGCCCGCCGCCCGTCACCACCACCCGCGTCTTCGTTTGATTGCGTTTTGTGCGTGCGTGTTGCTTCTGCCGCCCCGCAGGAGAAAAGCGCGAAGCTCGGGTCGTAGTTCTGCCTCTTTTTTTTTCCTTCTCTCTCTCTGTGTGTGTGTATTGTTGTTGTTGTTGTTGTTGTTGTCTTTGCCGGCGGTTTGCGTTGCCTCTTTCCCCTCCGCCTTTTTTAGTTTGTTTGTTTGTTTGGTTTGGCGGCGTTGTTGTTGTTTCCTGCGGGGTGTTTCCGCGCCGCCGCAAGTGTTGTCGCCTCCCCGCACACGCCTAAGCGCCCCGCATGCGTGGGCCCCCTCCTTTCCACTTCCCGCCCACCCCTCCCTCTCTCCTTCTTTCATTCTCTCTTTCCCTCCCACGCATACGCAAAAGCAGCCCTGCCGTTGCCGCGGCGGAAGGCGGAGCGCGGCGGCCGCCCCTCACACTGTTTGTTTTCCTCCTCCCCTCTTTTCCTTCCCGCCGCGTGGCGGTGGCGGTGGGGAGGGGGGAGGGGGGAGAGTTGACGTCGTGTCTTTCTTTATTTTTGTTTTCTTTTTTTTCTTGCCTTTTCTTTTCTTTTTTAAATTATTTGTCTCTTTGCGTGCGCACTCCCCCCTGCCGCGCCCACGCCCAGAGCAGCGGCTTACGCACACACAACGCGGAGGACAAGCGGCGGCAGGGGCGGCGCGTCATGGCGAAGTCTTCGCGCTCGAAGTGGAAGAAGCTGCACAAGCGGCAGCGCGCGCAGGAGGTGGCCGCCGTCGTAGAGAAGCGTGTGGGGCGCCTGAACGACAAACTCCGCCTTGCGGCGCAGGGCGGCCTGAGCGCGGTCCCGATGGAGGACCCCGAGACCCGCTTCCACTTCGTGAACCCCGAAATGGACATGAATGTGCCGCAGAACTGCAAAGGGCCAAACAACAACTTTCACGACATCCTCCGCGAGTCGCTGGACTTCAACAAGCCGCTGCAGCTGCGGCCCGCGCAGACGTGTTTTCACGGCAAGAGCGACCCGAACGCGCCGCACCCGATGACGCAGCAGTTTGAGCTGCTCGACGCCGCCGCGCCGGTCGCCGGTCACGCCCTCACCGTGAAGGACGTCGAGCACGCGCCGCAGGGGGAAGAGCGGCGCCTTCGCGTGGACCACGGCGCCAGCGCAGCGGAGGCGTCCCACACCGACGGTGACGAAATGGAGGAGTTTGTTTTTGGCTGCAACGACGCCGCGGCGGAGACGGAGCAGCAGCCGCAGGGCAAAGCGGCCACGGCACGTGCAGCGGCGCCTCAGCGCATAGGCAGCATGACGGGGTCCGCCCAGCGCGCCAGCCGCGTCGTGCAGGTTTCCGGCACCAAGAAGGCAAAGCGGCTGTCCAACACCCCACCCACGCGCCTAGCGAAGTCCGGCGGCAGGGCAGGCGCAAAGAAACGGGCCACGGCTAGTCAGTAAACATAAAGGCGGCCGCTGTGGGCGGCAGCAACGTTGGCCCCCATCCCCCCACCTCACAACCCCCCACCGTGCTGTTTCATTTTCGCTGCAGTAAAACAGTGTACGAATGCTCCGTTTAACAAACAAAAACGAAAGGAAAAGCAAAAAAAAAAGACAAGTAAAAGCAAGGTGTTCTTTCGATTCACTGCTAACATGAAAAAAGAGGCCGTTGCGTGTGCTGCGTGTGCGCACGACGGTGGTTGGCTCTCCACACACATGTGCCCCTGCTGCGCCTCCTCCCCTCCATCATTCACTCACTCTCCTCGAGACACACACGCAGCTCCTGCGCATGCGATCTCACCCACGACAAAACACACCCCTCTCGCCGTCTTCTCCGCCTCCCCTACAGCAAAGATAACAACGGGGGCAAGCAACAACACAGCCGCGCAGACGGAATAGGTAGTCACAGTGAGGCCTCCAAGGCTCTGTTGGGTTTCGTGGCACTCGTGACGCCCGGATTCATCCAACTGGAACACGCGGAGGAAACACCACAAAAAGTCGGGCCGCAAAACTGCATACACCTTTATAAACAGGAAAAAAAAACCTCTATATACCTACATATACAGAGAGAGAAAAAAAGGGACGGGCAAAGTATACAAGGGGAGTTAAGAGTATTGCTGAGAAAGCGCAAAGGCGGTCATCGTGGGCCGAAGTAAAACCTGCGTTGC
>NW_021704269.1:24258-28601 GCF_003719485.1 Trypanosoma conorhini | reverse complement strand
TGGAGCGGAGGGGGGAGCTGCGCGTGCGCCGGGAGGCGGCGGCGGCGCGGGCGACGGCGTATTTTGGCCTGCGGCCGACCCCCGCGGCGGAGGGCGCCTGCGACGTCTCCCTCGCGGCGTACGTGGCGTTGTGCTTGCGGCGGCGTGCGTCCGCCCCCCTGCCCGTTTTGGTGCGGCGCGGGGCGTGGGAGAAGCTGGAGGGCCTCGGCGCGCTGGACGACGTGCCCGACGGTGTCTTCCTCCTGTCCTCGACGACGCCGCACTGCGAGCCGCCGGACTTCGCCGCGGTGGGGCGGCAGCGGCTGCGCTTCATGGCCGAGTTTGGCGTGGCCGACGTGTTTGCGGAGGACGCCGTCGGTATTCTTGCGTGAGCGCCCCGCCCACCGGCACGCGCGGCGGAAACCCGGCGGCAGGGCAGGGCAGGGCAGGGCAGGGCAGGCGCAAAGAAGAGCACCGCTGCGCTTTGCCCCAACGGTAATGCCGCATGATCGCTGTGTTCTTGTTTTTCCATGTATCCACTGCGTGTGTGTGTTTGGGAGGAGGCGAGGCGACTGTTGCGCAGCTGCGCCCGCCTGATACCGTGGTCTGTGCGGTGCCAAGGTGCAGTTGGGCGGCACAAGGCGGGAGGAGTGTACGATCGCCGATGGGCGCGGTCTTGAGCTGGTTTGATGGCCTCTTTGCCAAGAAGGACGCGACGATACTGATGGTGGGCCTCGACGCGGCGGGAAAGACGACCATCCTGTGGAAGCTCAAGCTGAACGAGGTGCAGCAGACGGTGCCAACGCTGGGCTTCAACGTGCAGACGGTGGAGTACAAAAACATAAAGTTCCACCTCTGGGACGTAGGCGGCCAGAAGCTGCTGCGGTCGCTCTGGAAGCACTACTACGAGGGGGCAAACGCAATCATTTTCGTCATCGACAGCAACGACAGGGAACGGGTGGGGGAGGCGCGGCAGGAGCTGGAGAAGCTGCTGCAAGAGCCGCTGCTGGCGGGCGCGACGCTCCTTGTGCTGTGCAATAAGCAGGACCTGCCGCACCGCCTGACCCCGGCGGAGCTGGTGGAGCAGTTGGGCTTCCGCGACCATAGTCCGACGGGACTGGGGACTGCGATGCGCGGTCGTCAGTGGTTCGTGCAGGGTTGCTGCGCGCACACCGGCGACGGACTTTTTGAGGGGCTCGACTGGCTGTCTGCGCACCTGCCCGACACTTCGTGAGGAGGAGCGAGAGGAACGGGAGGCGTGGATGGGAGGTGTGTGGGGTCTCGTTGGGCTCCTTGGCTGCGACGTGCCAAGTATGTTGCCTTGTCTGTTTTTTTTCTGAAGGGCCTCGGGCTGGCTCCTGCACCCATGTTGGCCCTTCCCTCCTCCGGCGTGGGAGGGTGGAGGAAGTGCAAAGCAAGAGCGCAGTTGATCTTGTTTTGTTTGTTTGTTTGTGTGTGCGTGTTTGTGTGCGGCGGCGCCCAGCCCGCCGCTGCCTGGGCGTGGTGCTCATTCCTCCCCCTCTTCCCCTCCCTCCCGCTCTTTGCCTGCTCTGCGCAGTGACCAGGGCAAGGGAAAGCCGTCTTCGTTAGCAACAATGGAGACGCAGGCCGTTGTGGAGAAGAAAGCAACCAACCCGATGCGGGAGATCGTTGTGAAGAAGCTCTGCCTCAACATCTGCGTTGGCGAGTCGGGCGATCGCCTCACCCGCGCCTCGAAGGTGCTGGAGCAGCTGTGCGAGCAGAGCCCGGTGCTCTCCCGCGCACGCCTGACGGTGCGCACGTTCGGCATCCGCCGCAACGAGAAGATCGCCGTCCACTGCACCGTCCGCGGCAAGAAGGCGGAGGAGCTCCTGGAGAAGGGCCTCAAGGTGAAGGAGTTCGAGCTGAAGAGCTACAACTTCTCCGACACGGGCTCCTTCGGCTTCGGCATCAGCGAGCACATCGACCTCGGCATCAAGTACGACCCCTCCACCGGCATCTACGGCATGGACTTCTACGTCGTCCTCGGCCGCCGCGGCGAGCGCGTGGCGCACCGCCGGCGCAAGACGAGCCGCGTGGGGCACTGCCACCGCGTGCAGAAGGAGGAGGCAATGAAGTGGTTCGAGAAGGCCTACGATGGCATCATCTTCCAGGCCAAAAAGAAGAAGAAGGCGATGACCCGCCGTCGCCGTCGTTAGGGGGGAGTCGCGCGGCTGGCCCTTTCCTGAGGCTTTCTTCGCTGAGTCACGCTATGTTTTTCCGTGATCTTTTTTGCTCATTTGTCTTGACGTTCGCCCTCCCCCCCCCCATCGGATGTTGCGTCCGCCTGCTGTCGCCCGCCTCTTTCCCCCCTCTTCCTCCTCCTCCTCCTGCATGCACTTGTTTTTTGCTTTATTTTCTCTCTTCCTGTGCGTTTGCCTGCCCTTGCGCTTGCAGCGTGCGTGCGTGCGTGCGTGTGTGTGGGTGGGTGGGTGGGTGAAAGCACGTAGATCCTCGGTGTTCTGGGGGCCACCGATGCCCTTCTGCAACGTCACGCCTTCCGAGGCGAGCCGCCTGCTGAGCACGGCGGCGGGGCGGGAAGAGGCGGAGGGCGCGGCCGTGGCGGACCACGCCGTCCTGCTGGCCGAGAACGTAATGAGGCGGTACGTGGAGGGGCGGTCCGCCGAGTGCGGCCCCACCGGCGCCGGTGACTCCCCCGCGTCGTCGCCCTCGCCGTCGTGGTTTGACGCAGCAAAGGCGGATGCGGCGCGGGCGGTGAGGGAGTTCCCGTACCCGTCGCTGTTTCTCCACCCGCTTCCAGCAGACATGCGCGAGCACCCGGAGGCCCCGCCGCCATCGACTGGTGCTGCTGTCGGCTGCGCCGTGGGGGAGCCGCCGGGGGGAGGCTACCGGGAGATGCTCCTGCTCGACGGCGCGGCGCCTGCGCTGGCGACGGTGCTGCAGGGCGAGTGTGGCCTCGCCGTCGTCTCCCCTCGCAGTGGCTCCGCGGGGCCGCAACGCGTGTACCTGCTGAGCCCCGACGCCACTTCCTGCACCATCGTGGCGTGCCGGGTTGGCCTGCATCCGCGGCTGCGCCGGCGGCTCACGGCGGCCGCGGGCGGACTGGCGGGGTCGGGCGACGGGGCGCTTGTTTGGCGGTGCTGCGAGACATTTACGGCGGCCATGGGCCACTTTGACGGCGCGCGGGGCGTTGCAGAGGCGCTGTGCGAGATGCTCTGGGAGGCCGCGCTGCCCGCGTGGTTCCATGCGGTCCTGCGCGGCGCCGACGACGACGACGACGGGGCGGCCGCTGAGGGCGACGCGGTGGGCGCGGCGACGGCCCTCGTGGAGCGACTACGCCGCCTCGCGCAGACGACAGCAACAGGCGCCGTCGCGTCTGCCGACCCGGGCGCCCCTCTGCTGGTGGCGGAGTGGTTTGTGGTGGGGGGCGTGCGGAGCCGGGCGCACACGCCGCCCATTCTGGCCGCCGTGTTGGGTGCGTTGTTTGCCGCGGAGGAGCCGGCGGGCGGGGGCGCGGCGACGGCCCCTCCCCGTAGAGGGCGCTGCGTTCTGAGGCCGTCCTTCCGGCTGTCGGAGGTGCTCGGCGGAGGGCGCGCGGAGGAGGCGGGCGCGGCCCCAGTGCGGCTTGCGCACCGTCTGCGCGAGGACGGCGTCTGCTTCTGGAGCCTCATCACGGTGTTGCGGCACTGGGCGGGGGGCTGCGCCGGCGAGCTGTACGCCTGCCCCGCCAGCTGGGGGCTCGTCGTCGACGTGGGCGGCGGCGGCTGCTGGCCCGCCACCGTGCAGCCCGGGACCCGCCACTACCCGCTCGCGGCGCTCCGCCACGCGCTGGTGGGGTCGGGCTTCCGCTGGACGTGCCCGCTGGAGCGGGAGGGGGAGCTGCGCGTGCGCCGGGAGGCGGCGGCGGCGCGGGCGACGGCGTATTTTGGCCTGCGGCCGACCCCCGCGGCGGAGGGCGCCTGCGACGTCTCCCTCGCGGCGTACGTGGCGTTGTGCTTGCGGCGGCGTGCGTCCGCCCCCCTGCCCGTTTTGGTGCGGCGCGGGGCGTGGGAGAAGCTGGAGGGCCTCGGCGCGCTGGACGACGTGCCCGACGGTGTCTTCCTCCTGTCCTCGACGACGCCGCACTGCGAGCCGCCGGACTTCGCCGCGGTGGGGCGGCAGCGGCTGCGCTTCATGGCCGAGTTTGGCGTGGCCGACGTGTTTGCGGAGGACGCCGTCGGTATTCTTGCGTGAGCGCCCCGCCCACCGGCACGCGCGGCGGAAACCCGGCGGCAGGGCAGGGCAGGGCAGGGCAGGGCCGCAAAGAAGAGCACCGCTGCGCTTTGCCCCAACGGTAATGCCGCATGATCGCTGTGTTCTTGTTTTTCCATGTATCCACTGCGTGT
>NW_021704269.1:18943-24233 GCF_003719485.1 Trypanosoma conorhini | reverse complement strand
GCGCCGGGAGGCGGCGGCGGCGCGGGCGACGGCGTATTTTGGCCTGCGGCCGACCCCCGCGGCGGAGGGCGCCTGCGACGTCTCCCTCGCGGCGTACGTGGCGTTGTGCTTGCGGCGGCGTGCGTCCGCCCCCCTGCCCGTTTTGGTGCGGCGCGGGGCGTGGGAGAAGCTGGAGGGCCTCGGCGCGCTGGACGACGTGCCCGACGGTGTCTTCCTCCTGTCCTCGACGACGCCGCACTGCGAGCCGCCGGACTTCGCCGCGGTGGGGCGGCAGCGGCTGCGCTTCATGGCCGAGTTTGGCGTGGCCGACGTGTTTGCGGAGGACGCCGTCGGTATTCTTGCGTGAGCGCCCCGCCCACCGGCACGCGCGGCGGAAACCCGGCGGCAGGGCAGGCCGCAAAGAAGAGCACCGCTGCGCTTTGCCCCAACGGTAATGCCGCATGATCGCTGTGTTCTTGTTTTTCCATGTATCTATTTGTGTGGTGTGAAGGACTTTTTTGCGTGGGGCGTCTTTTTGAGGCGAGCTGTCATATATAGTTTTTTATTGTTCCGTCTTTTTCCTCTTTGTGGGGGCTGCTTTGGGTGCGGCCCAGGCACCCCACACACACTTCCGCTTTTTCTTTCCATCTTTCCCTGTGCTGGTCATGTGCAACGCGGCGTGAGTTTACACCGGGCTGCAAGAGGATTTCAAGTAGATTGAGCGATTTTTTTTTTCTGCCGTCACATGTCAACGGAGAGCCCTGTGGATTACACGCGGGACATCCCGCTGCTTGCCCTCTCCCCCGTGGACGGGCGGTACAAGTCCAGCACCGCCCCGCTGCGGGCGTTCTTCTCGGAGTTCGCCCTATTCAAGTACCGGGTGCGGGTGGAGGTGGAGTACTTCATCGCCCTCTGCAAGGAGGTGCCGGCGATCGCGCCGCTGCGGGGGGTGACGGACGCGCAGCTGCGGCAGCTGCGCGCGTCGGCGGTGGACACCTTCTCCGTCGCGGACGCTGAGGATATTAAGCGGAAGGAGCGGGTGACGAACCACGACATCAAGGCGGTGGAGTACTTCGTGAAGGAGCGGATGGATAGCTGCGGCCTCGCCCAAGTCACGGAGTTTGTGCACTTCGGCCTGACCTCGCAGGACATCAACAACACGGCGATTCCGATGATGCTGCGGGACGCCATCGCGTCGACGTACCTGCCCGCGCTGGACGGGCTCCTGCAGACGCTGGCGGGCAGGCTGGGCGACTGGGACGTGCCGATGCTGGCCCGCACGCACGGCCAGCCGGCGTCCCCGACCAACCTCGCGAAGGAGTTCATGGTGTGGATCGAGCGGCTGCGGGAGCAGCGGCGGCAGCTGGTGGCGATCCCCAACTCCGGCAAGTTCGGTGGGGCGACGGGCAACTTCAACGCCCACCTCGTGGCCTACCCCGCGGTGGACTGGCGCAGCTTCGGAGACCTGTTCCTCGCCAAGTACCTGGGCCTGCAGCGGCAGCAGTGCACGACGCAGATTGAGCACTACGACAACCTGGCCGCCCTCTGCGACGCCTGCGCGCGGCTGCACGTGATTCTCATCGACCTCTGCCGCGACGTCTGGCAGTACATCTCGATGGGCTTCTTCTACCAGAAGGTGAAGGCGGGGGAGGTGGGCAGCAGCGCGATGCCGCACAAGGTGAACCCCATCGACTTTGAAAACGCGGAGGGGAACCTCGCCGTGAGCAACGCCATGCTAAAATTCATCGCCGCCAAGCTGCCCATCTCACGCCTGCAGCGCGACCTGACCGACAGCACCGTGCTGCGGAACTTGGGCGTGCCGATCGGCCACGCCTGCATCGCCTTCGCCTCCATCGGGCGGGGGATTGCGAAGCTGCTGGTGCACAGCGAGGCCATCGAGAAGGACCTCGCGGCCAACTGGGCGGTGGTGGCGGAGGGCATCCAGACGGTGCTGCGCCGCGAGTGCTACCCGAAGCCGTACGAGGCGCTGAAGGAGCTGACGCGCGGCAACCGTGCGGTGACGCGGGAGACGGTGCGCACGTTCATCGAAGGCCTCACGGGCATCTCGGAGGAGGTGCGGCGCGAGCTGCTGGCCATCACCCCCTTCTCCTACGTTGGCTACGTGCGCCCCCACGCGTGAGCCAAACAGCGGCATGCGTAGTTTGCACTGCCCCCCCCCCTCCCTCCTCTTATGCCTCTTCCTCCCATGCACACACACACATAGAGAGAGAGAGAGAGAAAGCAAGCGGAAAAAGGGAAAAATAAAAGGAAAAAATAAACGCAAAGCGCCAAAGGCGGATGCAGACGGGTGGATGGAAAGGGACGCCGGGGTGGGTAGACGCGCCCTCGCTCGTTACCTCATTTCCCCACCAGCGTGCCCCCTCCATTCCGTCTTGCCTGGGAGTAGACTTCTCCTTTTCTCTTTTTTTTTTCTCTCTCGCTTTCTTTCCTTGTGCGCGCCGTGTCGTCTGCACGAGGAGAAGCGCGCGAGCGTCCCGTTCACAGCTGTTGCCAAGCCCCTCGCCTCCCCCCTTGCCCGCCGAAGCAAGACAAGCCAACGCTGCCACGCACACAAGCAAGCAACCAAAGGGCCGATAAACCAACGCTGCAGGGAATGCCGTCCGCAACAAAGGCGGCAGAGCGCAACTACGCGGCGAATCCGCGTAACACGGAAGACGCCTCCTACCCGGCGACGGAGCCTGGGGAGATCGACAATGCCAGCATTTTCTCCGCCTCCGTCGAGTTTGACGCAGCTGAGAAGCCGCATGCGGCAGACGCCCGCGCCAACGGTAGGAACGGCGACGGCGACGCGCAGGATGCCTCGGACAGGGAACGTTCGTTGGCCTCGCCGGAGAGCCTAGAAAGGCACGGGGGGCCAGCTCCCACTAATGTACTGCGCAAGCAGCCGAAGCAGCCGACGCGATGGGAGCCGCTCGGCCTCGCCGTGCCGCAGGACGACCCCGAGGATGAGTTTGACATCGGCACTGCACGGAAGCCGGTGTTCCAGGAGGAGGCGGAGAAGACGAAGTACGCGTTTGTCAACGGTGAGCCGGAGATGGAGGGGGAGGTGATGTCCTGCTTCGAGGAGCCCGGCCTGCTGTACCGCATTGTGAACAAGAAGAACAAAGTCTGGGCCTTCTACAACGACAGCCTCGCCTTCGAGGTGCACGTCACCTGCACCTTTGGCAAACACTCCAAGGTGGAGCCGCTGGGGCGCACAACGATGTCTCGCGCGCCGGACGGCAGCTACACCGCGGAGGTGGTGGTGTACCCCACGGAGACGGAGTTGTTCATGAAGGGCTTTGTGAACGGCTTCAACAGCCGGCTTCGTGCCTTGCCCCTCTCGGACGAATACTTCCAGACACGCGACGCGCTGCAGCACAGCCAGGTCCAGGAGGAGATTGCCGCCGTGCAGGGCCTCGTTGGTGAGTGGAAGGGGGCCGAGGAGGCGTTGAAGCGGTGCATTGCGGAGAATGTCCCTTTCACCGACCTGGAGTTCCCGCCGGTGTGGAACAGCATTCAACGCGGGGCCACCCGCACGCCAAAGCAGATGCCGTGGTTTCGTCCGCGGATGCAGCTGCGCGAGGAGCTGGTCGACCAGCTGCGCCTCTTCCGCAGTAAAGTTGCCCCCGGTGACGTGCAGCAGGGCGAACTCGGCGACTGCTGGCTGATGTGCGCCATGGCCACGCTGGAGGAGAATCCGGCGGATGTGATGCGGCTGTTTCGCTGCCCGCTTGGTGCGGCGACGGCGCGGCTCGAGCGCGCTGTTGGGGCGTATCGCGTGACACTCAACACCAATGGCCTCTGGGGCAGCGTCATTGTGGACGACTATTTTCCAGGCTATGCGGGGAGGCCGCGGTTTGCCCACAGCAGCGACGCCTGTGAGCTCTGGCCCTCGGTGCTCGAGAAGGCCTTCGCCAAGGTGAATGGTAGCTACGGCCTGGTGCAGTCTGGCGACCCCGTGCACGCCCTCAGCGACATGACAGGGTGCCCCTCCTCGCGCTTCGACGAGGCCTTCGCCGAGGCGCAGAAGGACGGCGGCGAGGCGCTCTTCCAGCAGCTGCTCCAGCACCGGAAGTGCGGGTACCAGTTGGTTTTGACGACGGCGGGAAAGGCGCCTGCCCTGATCATCGGCACAAACAAGCTGGCCGGCGTCCTTGGCGAGGGGCAGGAGCCGGAGCATCTCCTCGAAGGCACCGGCATTTTGCCCGGCCACGCCTTCACCGTCACAGACGTGCGCCACTTCCCCGAGCACGGGGACGTGCGACTGCTGCAGATCCGCAATGTGTGGGGCTCCTGCGAAGACTGGGGCGGGCCGTGGTCTGCGACGAGTGCGGAGTGGGAGGCGCACCCGGAGGTGAGCCGCGCCTGCGGTGCCGGCCGCGACGCCGCCGATTCGACGATCTGGATGGACTGGCAGCACGTGCTGAGGTGCTTTGAGGGGGGCGGGGTGATCTACCGCCACGTGGCCTACGACTACCGCCTCCCCCTCACCTTCGCCGACTGCCGCCCCTCGGTCGTTCTCGAGGTGAGCGTGGCGAGCCCGGTGTGGATCTGCTTCATGCTGCGCAACATTGACCCCCGCACCACGCGGGACTACGCCGACCACGCCGACGAGCCGCACGAGTACCCGCCCCTGATGCTTTCCCTTGCCACGGCGCACGAGGCTCAGGACGGGGCCTTCCGGGTCATGAAAAACACCTCTGTGGACACCGCAGCGCCGTCGGGAGACAAGTGGACCTTCGTGCAGGCGCGCGAAATCAGCATGCTGTGCCGCCTCATCCCAGAGGCGTCGCCGTACCTGCTCATTCCACGCATGATGGAGAGCGAGGACACCGTGAGCGGCAGCCAGCAATGGTTCGCTAACCTGCGCAACCGGGTTTCCCCGCTGCACTTCAACAACCGCAGTGAGGCGCAGGCGGCGGCCGTGGCAGAGGGGGCCGCGGAAGTCCCCGTCGTGTTGGGGGTCCGCTGCTCGAAACCCATCGGCGCGGAGGGCGATGGCGGGGTAAAGGTTGACTTTAAATGCCTTGGCGACGACAATGTGGTGTTCGAGAACTTCCCGAAGTTTCCGGCAGAGACGGTGACGCAGAAGGGCATCTACTACCAGGTGATGCCCCCCACGCGGGGCTACGCGGAGGAGAGGGTGGGCGCCTCCATCGCCTGAGCGCCTTCGCGCCTGCCGCGAAGAAGCTGCAGATGATCCTCGTCCTTCCCTCCCCCCCCCCCAATGCCTCGGAAGCGGCCGCAGTGAAGCCGGGGAGACATGGCAGAGCCAACGCATGACGCGATATCCCCGAAAAGAGGGGAA
>NW_021704269.1:4648-18918 GCF_003719485.1 Trypanosoma conorhini | reverse complement strand
TGTGTGTGTGTGTGTGTGNGTTTTGGCGCGCCCAGCTGCCCCTGTCTCCGCCACGCGGGACGGNGGAAAAACGGGACTGGCCGCGTNTGGGGCGGCACAACACCGGCGGCCGGTGGCAAAAGGAACGAGGGACGCCGAGCAGAAGAAGCGTCAGGGGTCCGGTGAGTTACCAGACACACTACCACTACTACCACTACTAGTAGTACTATTGTTGTTATTGTTTTTCTTCTTATTTCTGTGCATGTAGCGGCTTTTGTTTTTTTTTTGCCTCCCATTCCTCCTCCTTCTTTTTTTTTCGTTCTCTATTGGCCGGGCGGCGGGGTCCCGGGTGCTGCTGGGGCGTGAGATGGGGGAAGGCAACGGCAATCTGCGTCTTCCCCGCCTGCCCCTTCTCTCCCCCCTCTCACTCCCCCTTCCTCTTTTTTAGTTGTTTCTTCTTCCTGCCTGCTCCAGCAGCGGCAGCGGGAATGTATATGTGCATCGAAACATCTACCTCTGCCTGTGTGTGTGTGCGTGTGTGTGTGGAGGATGCGCGCGTGCCCCCGCGGCCCACCTCTCCCGCCCCCGCGCGTGCTGCACCCGCCTCTCTCTCTCTCTTCTTCTTCTTCTTCTTCTCGCTATTTCTCTCTCGCCTCGCGGCGGCAGTGCAGCGAGGGAGCGACGCGGGCAGCAGCGGGTGGCCGTCCGCAGCAGCTGTTCGCACTGTTGTGTTCTACTCGAGGCTCTTGTAACTAAAAAGGGGCCGCAGGGCCGACTTGAAAGCAGAGAGAAAAGATAAGAAGGAAAAAAAAAATAGGGTAGGAGCGTAAAGAGAAGTACTGGTCTTCTCTGGAGTGGTGTTGCGGAGTAGCAAAGGCAAGGACAAAACAAAAAAAAAGAGAGAGAGAGAGAAGAAGGGATTGTAGTGCTGTCCCCTCACCGCACTTTATCGCAACGGTCCAAAGGCGCGTGCCGCTTCCGCCGGCCCCTCCGTCAATGCGGACGCGCCATCGCTGCCGCGCCCAATTCGGGGCACCGGCGTGGGCTCCGCCGCCGCTGCAACTACTGCTACTATTACTAGCCACCTGGGCGGCGTGCTGTTGTGTGGCTGCAGCCGCACAGGGAAACGCCGCCGCCACCTTCTCCTGCCCCATCGGGTGGACGTTGTGGTCGCCGCCGTCGCAGCCGCGTGGCGACGCGCCGGCGGATGCTGCCGCGGCGTTGTGCGTGCAGCCGCAGAGACTTCGAGTGGCACCGGCCGAGGTGGCCGACGTGTGTGCCCGCATCTTTGACTTGTACCCGCCCCGTGGCTGGAGTGGCGCCGCCAGAGAACTCGCCCCGCGGGCCATCTCCGTGCATTCCGACGAGCAAAATGCGTGGCTGCGAGACCTGCTGCAGCCGCTTTTCGCCGCGACGGGGGAGCCCGTGGCGCTCGGTGGTGCCGCCGGGTTCGGGGATGTCGCCTGGTGGGACGGCGTCGACGCGGGGGGCGGGGCGCCGCAGTACGCCCACTTTGCCCCCGCAGTGGACTGGCGAACGCGCAGCGGTTGCATCGCCATGCAGCCCGACGGTTATTGGCGCCTGGTGGACTGCAAGACCCCGCGAAGGGCATTTGCGTGCTCCTTCCCGCTCCCTGCCGCCGCCGAGGGCAGCGGCGAGGGCGGCGGCAGCGAACACGGCGGGGAGAGTCCGTCGCCGCCGACGGAGGCTCCCGCGGGGGACGAGCCCGTCCTCCCACCGCAACCCACCCGCCCGCCGGTGCCAACCCGCCCCCCGCGTGTCTCACCGGGTGGTCGTCGTACGCGGAGAAATGTTACCGCCTCTACACGGCCTCGATCGACGAAGAGGCGGCGGCGGGGGGCGGCGGCGACGGCGGGAGGACGCAGCAGGCGGCGCGGCAGTTTTGTGAGGCACTCCATCCCCGCATCACCCTCACTGGCGTGCTAAGCGCGAGCGAGGGTGCCTTCCTTGGCCGTCTGGTGCGGGACTGGGCGGGGAATCGCACCGACGCGTGGGCGCGGGCTCGTGCATTTCTTGGCGGCATCTTCACCGCGCGCGGGTCCGTGGGTGTGTGGTACGAGGACGCCCTCTGGTACGGAGAGGCGGCGTACGCGCGCAGCTTCCCCTCGAGTCCGACGTGGCCCACCGCGGCGAACCGCTTCTTCTCTAATTGGGGCGCAGGGGAACCAAGACTCCCCTTCGGCTGCGTGGCGGTGGCGGCGGACGGCGCGTGGCGGGCGGTGGACTGCCGCGCCTCCTTGCCGTTCGTCTGCGCCTACCTCAACGACGGCACCGTGACCCCAGAGACCCCAGAGCGCACTCCGGAAGGCTCCTCCCGCTCCTCAGCGGACACGGACGCCGACAACACCACAACCACCACCACGACCACCACATCTGCGCCACAGCCGCCAGAGGAGTCGTGCATGGAGGACTGGGCGTACTTTGCACCTACGAGGCGGTGCCTTCGCGTCTTTACGGATCGTTCCGTTGCCGCCGCTGACTTGGAGCAGCACTGTGGTCAGCTGCTCGACTACGCCGCGGCTGACACGATTCACGCGGCGCCCGTGGCGTCTGTGGAGGAAAGTGCCTTCGCCGGTCAGTTGGTGGCCAATGCGGGGCTGGAGCGTGCGCTGGTTGGGGTTTCGTATATAGAGCGAGGCGTGAGCGGGCTGTACCTTGACGGGGTGACGGCGTGGGAGCCGTCGCTGGCAGAACGCCTGTGGGCCGTGGGTCAGCCCACGCGCGAGAGCGGTTGCGTCGTCGTTGACGCCGCGGGGGCATGGCACACCTTCCCCTGCGGCACACCGGCCAGGGCGTATGCGTGCGCGTATCGGGCGGGGGCAGTTCACCCGCCGGCGAGCACCCCCGCGCCGACGAACACAACAACATGGCCGCTGGAAACACGCGTCGCGTCGCTTGCAGGGGCGGTGCACTTGGTGGTGGCGGCCGGCACTGTGGGGACCTACACCGTGGCCGGCGCGGGAGGGTCGACGGACGGGCTGCTGCTCATGTTTGCCCCGGATCTGTCGGAGGTCGTCGCGAGTGTGGGCTGGAGCGAGATTGCGGTGGTGTCGCCGTGTGGCGGCGGCTACACAAAACAGGAGTACATCTTTGCCGTGATGCAGGGCGTGGTGACGGTCACCCACCCCGCCGAGGCAATGCGGGGGCGCGTGTGTGTTTCCGACGATGGAGTGCACTACCTGCCGGCAGGCAACCTCACATTTGAGGTGGTGGATGCGGCCCTGCGTGGATTTATCCCGCAGCCGCCGTCCCCTTCACCGGAGGAGGAAGCGGCGGGCGGAGGAGGAGGAGGGGGCGGGAGCAACCGCGGCGGCGGAAACGCGTCGATGCTCATCTCCCAAGCGGTGGGTGTCCGCCTCGGGTCCAGCGGGGCGCTGCGGCTCGCCGTTCACCACCGCCGCCCCGGCGCCGGCGCGGGGATTTCGCGCCTTCGCTTCTCCTCCTCCCCCGACTGCACGGGCGGCCGCTACCTCCTCGCCGGCGAGAGCTGCGTCGTCGCCGCGCCGGAGCCCGGGCGGCCCCTGGTGACGTACCAGCGCGCCGACGTTGTGCCCGCCAGGGGCGTTCGCCTCGACCCAGCCGCGCCGGCAGCGGCGGCGGCGCCCACGGAGTTCTTCGTCTGCGTCGCGGCGTTCACGCGCGTCCCTCCGCCGCAGTTGTCGAACAGCAGCGCCACCGGGTGGAGCACGCGGCCGCCGCACGAGCGTCTCTTTCCCGCCGCTGCTGAGTCCGGCGTGGGCTACGGGAGGGGGCTGGCTGCAAACCCGTCCTCCTCGCTCTCCGCGGACGGCCAGCCGGTGCGGCTCTACACCCTCGCACCCCGCCTGCGGGTGTACGTCACTCCCCCGCACGTTGCTCTTCGCGGCATGTGGGCGCTACCGCCCTCTGGCCTGGAATCCGACGGCGTCTTTGACGCCGCGTCACTTGGGCCCGCCGCGACGACGCTTGCGGTGCCGCAGTTTTCATCGCCGGTCATCGTCCTTGACGGCGAGGGGCTGCGGGAGGGTATGGCGCTGCTCCTCGCGCGAGAGCCGGCGTCGTGTGCGAGGCGGCAGCCAACGTCGGGGCGCACTCCGGCCGACGCCCCTGTGCCGGCCGCACTGGACACGATGCTCGCCGTTAGCACTCTCCTGCCCTCACGGCGGGCTTTGCGGGCCGCCGGCGTCGCGGGGCAAACGCGCGTGGCATTTGTTCAACTCAACCTCAACCACACCGGACTGTGGGGCATGGCACCCGGCGAGGCAAACCTGACGTGGCACCTGTGTTTCGCCTATACGCCCCTCTCGCGGTTTGTGCCGCTTGCGGGCTTGAAGATCATCGTGACGCGGGCCCGCATCGTCGCCGCGGCGACGCACGAGGGCCACGGCCTAGACGTTGACGTTGACGGTGACGACGGCAGCAGCAGCAGCGCCACCGCCGCTTTCCCGCAGCTGAATATTGGCGTTGGATTCAGCGGCCTGCTGCGATTGTGGGGCCTTGCGGCGCACATGTGGTCCCCCAGCACGCTTAACGCGGCGGAGGTTGCCTTTGCGCAGTCGCCGCCGGGCAACGCGGCCGCGGCGGAACCGGCGCTTCAGTGCAGCAACACGTCTCTCTTTTACCGTCAGCGCTCCTTGGGCATCGTTACCCCCCGCGGCACCGCCGCCCCCGTCCCGCGTCCTCCGCCCACCACCGGCGACGCTGCGGCAGCGACGCGGGCGCAGCTGCAGCAAGAGCCGGCGTCCGTGGTCGTGATTCCGCCCGGGTTTTTCAACGAGGAAACCACGCGTCGTATGCGTCTCTGCCTGTCGGTTCCGATGCCCTTTGAGAACAGCCGACGTGTGTTTTTCCCCACCGCCGCCACCGTCGACGTCCACCCCGTCGAGGTGCGCTTCATCGGGCCCTACGCGGCACATTTCCCCGCCGCGGCGGCAGTCGCCCGTCTGACGCGTGTGGAGGTGGCTGAAAACGTCCAAGACGTGGTGCTTCCGCTTTTTGGCTACGGCCTGCGTGATGACATGCTGCTCTTCCTCGCAGGGGGGAGGTGTCACCCGCCGGTGGACGAGGCGGGAGGCGCATACTTCGGTCGCGTTAGCCGCATGAACTTCACCATCCTGCGCCCCTACGATGTGCCGCCGAACTACCGACGGCCGAACGCCGCACGCAGTGCGGCAGCCACGAGCGACTTTTTTATCGCGCTAAACATCACACACACCGCAGCCCTTGTGGCGGATCGCGTGTTTGGCGCGGCGCGGGATCCGCTCCTTCTCTGCCTCTACGCGCCAGGCACGCGCCGCGCGGTGTACCCGCTCGGATTTACGTTTGTCGTGCGTCGCCCGTACATCACGTCGATGCGGTCGATTAAAGCACCGTCGCCCCCGCAGCGGGAGGCGGCGCCGGTGGCGGTGGTGTACGCCTCCCGCCTCGACCTCGTTGTGGAGGGCTTCGGCCTGCACGAGGGCGAGGCGGCGTTCGTCCCAGCGGTGGACTGCAGCAACGCGACGAGTTTTCTCTGGCGCAGCCCCGTCCGCGCCTCAGGGGTGCCGTCGATGGCTGTCACGGGCGACGCCGCGGCTTCCGCCGCCCGCTACGTGAACCCTTTCACCTCCATGTCGTCGTGGTTTCTCTCCCTCACGCAGGCGCAGACGGCACGCATCGGGGCACGTGCGCCGGACGGCGACGTCGTTGACCGCTTCCAGTGGTGTGTGCGCTACCGGGACGCGGATGCCGCGGCAGACGCCACGGAGTGGCGCAGCGGGTTTGTGCCAACCGGCATTCCCTACCGGCTCACGATTCCCCGCACCGACGGGTTTCGCTTTGGCGGGCGCACGCTGAAGCGCATCACACGCAAGCGGCGGCACCCCACACTGGGGCGGTGGGAGAGCCTACAGCTCGCTGGACCGCTGATCTCCCACACCCTCGCGCAGGGCAACCCACTTTTTCTGTTTCTCGCGGAGGAACCGGCGGCGTGCACGGCGCCCAACAACAACTCCCTCCTCGGCAGCAACAGCTCCGAGCGCCTCCTCGTCGCGGTCAACGGCTCTGTGATTATCCTGCCAAAACTGTTGACCCGCACGGGGACCTTCAAGCTCTGCGCCAGCGCCGTCTACCCGGAGCGGCGGCCTTCCGAGGAGGGAACCGAGGCGGCGCCCCAGTTCTTTGAGCTCACCGGCCTGCGCATCGAGCTGGTGGATCCCGTCTACGCCGTCTTTTCGCTGAACCGCACGGACCACGTGACTGTGGAGCAGGGTCAGCACTGGACGCTGCCAATCAGCGGATCGGGCCTCTCCAACATGTCACTTGTGCGCTTCCGCCCCATCGGCGCCAATTGCAGCACGCCAATGCCGCGCGATTTGGACGATGTGGCTGTGCTGAACGTGTTTGAGGGTTTAAAGTTCTTTGGGGAACTCGTGACGCCTGCCCAGACGGAGTCCGACGAAGACGACGACGACAGTGGCGGTCCGCACTACGTTGTGCTCGGACGCGACCTCATCCGCGGCCTCGCGGTGCGGGAGCACCGGCTGTGCTTCAAGCCCGACCGCTCCACGCCTTGGATGGGCTCCGAGGTCGTGCTGAACGTGCACCCCCACGTGCGACGGCCCACGCGCTACGCCTACTTTAGTGCCGACGGCAGCGACGACGTCGTCGCAGCGACGGCGCTGCCGCCAACGAAGCTTGCGCTGGCGTGGCTGACGCGCGAGAGGGACACGACGAACATTGTGGGCGCCGTGGCCCGGGAGGTGGCGGTGGCGCTCTGGTGCCGCGACGGCGCGGCACCGGAGGCGGCCGCCGTGGTGCCGTGTGGCAGCTGGAGGCGTGTCATGTTTGTTCGGCCGCTCGACGACGGCGTCCGCGACCGCGACCCGTGCTTCGTGGACTTTGAGGCCAACCAGTCGGCGACGGTGCTCGGTCCCTACGTGCTTGACGACGGTGTTCTCACCATCCCACGCGCGGTGAGCCGCAACGCAAGTTTCTACCCCAACTCCACGCAGCCGTGGATTATGTGCCTGGAGACCGCGGCGGAGCGGTGGCGGGAGCCCGTCCACCCGCTCCTGCAGCTGCAGTACACGACGGCGACCCCGGTGGGGTTCCGCCGCAGCCCTGATGACGCCAGCAACACGACGGCGACGTTTCTCGGCGCGCTACGGCGTGACGCGGGTCCGCCGCAGGACCGCACCGGACAGGAGGGCAACCGGACACTGACTCTCCACATGGGGGAGGAAAGCAAAGTATTTTACCTGAATGGCTATGGCATTCAGCGCGGTTTCATGCTGCGCTTTGGGGCGCGCTGCGACGACGGCGACGACGACGGCGCGGCGGCGGCGGCAGCGGCGCAGGGGCTGAACAATACTCTGCTGTACGAGGCGCCCCTCACGCTCGAGGACGACCACGGCGTGTTTCTGCTTCCCGCCACGCACTTTGCCCGTCCGGAGGCGCCGACGCCGATGTGCCTCTCCACCAACGGAGGCGCGTCGTACGCGCGGACGAACCTTTCCTTGACCGTCCTCCCGCCGCGCTTGCGGCGCGAGCCGCCCGCGGCTGAGTCCGACATCGCCGAGCTTGCCTTCCGCCGCACGCTCGTTGTGCCACGGCTGAGCAAAGGCGCGGTGAGCCTCGCCAATTTGACCGCCGACGACGAGGACGACAAGACGACTAGCGGCGTGAGCCAGCGAGCGGGGCGAGGCCGTGCCTTTGCGGTGGGGACGCGGGTGTTGTTTTCCTCGGCGTGTCACGAGAGCCGTGAGGGGCTGCCTGTCACCCTGGTGACGGCGCCCGGCGTCCTCACCCTGACGGAGGCGCACACGCGGGTTGCCACCAAAGGGCGGCTGCACATGTGCGTGGACACCGCCAGCGACGAAGGTGGCGACCGCGGCGGCGCAGGCAGTGGTGCGGCGGCAGAAGACGCGGGGGAAAATGCGGGCGCCACGCCGCTCCACGCGTTCCGCCCTTCGGGTCTCTTCCTCTACGTGCTGAATGTCGCGGTGACCTCCGTCTCGCTGCATCAGCCCGTACCGAACGTGGTGGCGGAGCAGAACGGCATCCGCCACCTCGTGGTTCGCCGCGGCGCTGCGCCAGTGATGCTCCTCGCCACCGTCGAGACAGCCGCGCGCGACGCCGCGGCGGCGGTGGGCGACGCCTGCAGCGCGGAGGAGCGGTACATGCGCATGCTCAACGCCCCTGGGGCCCTGGCGCTCTTTCGTCTGGCGAAGTTCCAGCTGGGCAGACCGTGCGGCGCCCCAGACCCGCAGCAGCCGGCGGCGTCCACCGCCGCCGCCCTCTCCGCACTGACCGCCACATTTGACAACAACAGCGTGCTGCACGTCGCGACGGGCGAGGGCGCCGATGCGGTGGGCTTCGCGGTGCCGTTGCACCTCGCAGGCAACGAAACCGTGGAGCCATCCGCGCCCGCCTCGCTCTGCTTCTCCGTCGACGGCGGCAGGCACTACGTGTCGGTTGGAATTTCCTACATCGCCGTCTCCTGGGCCCCCACACTCCGGGTGCGGCTCTCCACGCGGGTGGAGGAGCCAGAAGGGGAGGCAGGGGGCAACCAGTCTGTCCTCTCCAGCGTCACGCACGTGTTTGAGCAGACGAGTCACGTTGGAAGGCTGGTCGACACACGCTACAGCACCGACCTTTCCCCCGCCCACGACGACCCCCTGCTGCGCCGCTACTTGAACGGCTTCACCACTGACGCGCTCTGGTGCGGCTTCTTGCAGAATGCCGGTTTTGCGAGCGGTGGGGAGTTGTACCTTCCGGCGCTAACCATAGGCGGCGAGCAGCGTGAGAGGAGCGCCTTGCTCTTCGCCGTGAATGCCCTGCAGCGAGACATACCCACAGGGCTCACGCTGCAGCTGGAGCCCATGGCGCTTCACTGCATCGGCGAGGTCGCGGCGGCCGCGCAGCAGGTGCATCGGCAGTCCACGGGGTGGTTGTTGCCCATCGCAGGTGCGTGCGGGCGCAGCGTTCAGTCCGGCGTGACGGTTCGTCTGGTTGACAGCAGTGTGAGTTCCTGCGGGTCGCCGGCGGTTGCCGCCGCCTACGTGATGGACGTCTTCGTCATGAAACCGCCTGAGTGGGCTGGCGTCGGTGCCACGCCAACCTCGACGGCACTGCAGCTTCCAACGTTGACACGCTACGTGCCGGATGGCAGATACAAGTTGTGTGTCAAGAAGTACTTGCCCTACCGCCTGGGAAGAGCCGCGGTCTTCCTCGACACGGCCGTGGAGCTGGAGGTGACCTCCGCGCTCGGCGTGAACGCGCTTGCGGGGCTGCATCGCGGGCTGCTGGCGGTGTTTCACGGCAGTGAGGCGGAGCTGCGCGTGCAGGGCTCTGTTGTGCCGTTTGCCGAGGATGTGTGCCTTGCGTTTGTGCCTGTAGACGTGGGCAAGCACCACAACGACGCCGACGCCGTGTGCGGGGAGCTGCAAGCGAGCTTCGACAGCCGCGGCGGCCGTGGCACACTTCCCACGTTGTGGAAGCGGGTGACGGCGGCGGCTGGAGGCGGGTTCGTGCTTCGGTTGCGGCCGCGGGAGCTCGTCTCGGTCGCCCCCCGTCGCCCTGTACCGCGTCTGCTACAGCGTCGACGGAGGCGTTCGTTTCCACCCCGCCGGGGAGGCGCCGTCTTTCCTGCAGCTGACGGTCCTCCCGCCCACCATCCTTGCACTTTCGGCGCAGCACGCGGGACAGCCGTACAACCGCAGCAGTGTGACGGCCACCGCCCTGCGCCTGCAGCGCTTCACCGAGCACGACGCTTCGCCGCCCTCCGAGCCTGACTCGTCATCCGTGTGGGTCTCTGGCTTCGCGGAGCGGCCGCCGAGTTACTACCACCGCGCAGATGCGTGTTTTGTGGGGAACGGCATCGGCGCCGGCAGTGGCCGGGCGGTGGCGGTGGCGGTTCTTCGCACCGACCTCTTTGGGGAGGTGTGTGGCGGCGTCACCCTGACCGCCGACGTGCAGGCGGCGGACGCGGGGCCGCGCAACCCGCTGGCGCTCCCCGTGTTTATCATCGACGCCCGCAGCGGCTGCCTCTGGGACGCCGGCGGCAGCAGCAGCAGCAGCGGCGGCGACGAGGGCGCGGTTCTGCGGGGGGATTGGCTGAACAACACGGCGGCCCTCCGCAGGGCGGGCGGCCTGGGCGCGGCGGCGCTGCTGGGGCGGGCGTCCACCGCGCAGGAGCGTCTTGGGCGCCGCTCCGCCGCGTACCTGCTCTGCACCTCCGTAGACGGCGTGCACTTTTACAGCGCCAACGCCCCGCGGCCGGGCGCCAACCATGGCGCGGAGTGCGATGCCGCACTGCTCTCCGCGCTGGCAACCGCGGCACCCCGCGCCTCAGCGACGCCGGTGGCGAGCGTCAGTCGCCTCCCACTGGTGCTCCGCGTGGACGCAACGACGAGCGGCTCGTACTACGCCCGCGACTTGGCTGTCGTGCACCAACTCGTCCTCCGCCCCCGTGCGGCTGCGGGGCCGACGGCGCTGGAGTTGGAAGGCAGCGCGGAGTCGCTTGTGCGGTTTCAGTGCGCGGCGGCGCAGCTGCTGCGCGTTGATCCAGCGATCATTGTGTTGCGACTGGCCAACCGTGCGGTGGGGGCGGCAGGCACGTACGCCACCTACACCTTGTCGTTCTCGCTGCTGGCGGACGCGCGGGTGGGGCGGCGCGCGGCAGACGAAGCGGCAGGCACACTCACGGCCGCTCCCGAGCTGCTCCTGCGGTACGCCGCACTGCTGCGCGGCAACGACACCCAGGCGTCGCTCCTCTCGACGCTGCTGTCGCCTGCTGCGCGTGAGGCGGGCCTTGTGACGGTGTGGGCGGCGTATGTGAACTTTACGTTCGGCACCGGGGTGGACCTGCATGCGGCGCTGGCGCAGCACAGCCGGGAGCTGCCGAACACGCCTCCCGAGGAGCCGCTGTGGCGGGCCCGCTTTGCCGCGGTGCCCCATGCCAATCTCCTCGCTGAGGACGTCCCAGACAATGCGGGGAATGAAGCGGCACGAAAAATGGCGTGGTGGGCGGTGCCGCTGCTGCTGCTGTTCCCCGTCTGCCTCGTGGCGGGGGCCGGCTTTCTGTACCGGCGGTTTCTCCGGTTCCGCCCCCGCGGAGGCGCAACTGCCGCTGAGGGAGAAGAGACCTGCGGCGCGGAGTCACGAGGCAGGCGAGATGCGGCGAAGCAAAGTGGGCGGGGCGCCGCTGCGGCGGCAGATGAAAGCGGGCGAGCGTGAGGGCGCCGGCGTCGGGCGATGGCGGAAAGCGAGGCAACCACGAAGGCGAACAAAGGAGCAAAACAAAAAAACAAGAAGAGGGAGAGAGAGGGAGAAGCAAAAAAAGAAAAGAAAAAAGAAACGTGCTTGGCCCTCACTCGACATTACGAGACGTCTTGGTGCGGTATCGCGACGGCGCCCTCCTTGACGTTCTCACAACGCTGCCCCAACGAGCTCCTGCCCGTCGTGGGAGGAGAGGAGGAAGAAGGCACACACACACACATATATATATAACACATTCCACGCGTTGCGGCTGTAGTGTATCCGGCGGCTCTCCTCTCTTTTATATTGTAGGGGAGGGAAAAATGAAGAATGCTCCTCTTGCTGTCGCCGCACCCCCTTGGCGGATGCACGCATTCTTACTTCTCCTGTCCGTCTCCCGCGCCCTGCGACGCCAGGGGCATCTCGTGTGGATCAAAGGGAAAAACCAGCGAATAACGAAAAGTACATACGTGCGTGTTTATTTACATCTATACGCACTCGAAAAACAAAAATATTCAAGAGGGGCAACACGCACAGGCGCACACGCTGCTAGTAGAGCGAAGCGGACACAAATAAAGAAGGAAAAGGGACAGAGGCTTCCTAGGGAGCGATAGAAGGAAGGAGCGGGGGGAAAGAGGGTCGCCTATCTGTGCCTTTGCGCTGCGACAAATGCCCCTGACGGACGGCAAAGACAAGGACAAGGACAAGAGCGTCGTCAGGCAGGGACGTCGCCGCACCGAGTCCACTGTGCAACGTTTTTCCAAGACTGCCATTGGCGAGGGCTTTCAGCTGTGGGACAGGGACTATCTCTTAGGTGCGATGCGGCTGTTTTTGTTTAAGGGGGAAACGGCGCCGCCGTTTCAGGTTGGCCCCTGCATGGACGCCACCGGGGAGATTCTTGTGCAGATGGAGGAGTACGAAGACGCGGCGGAGCAGTTCATGGGGGCGGCGTCGAAGTACGCGCTGATTCAACAGCCGGAGTTGGCGCGGCTGATGGAGATCAAGGCCCTAGAGTGCTCACAAGGCCCGCAGGCGGCCTTGGAGAAAGTGACGCCGTACCTCGCGCAGCAAACCGCGGCGCCTACGTTTCGTGGCTTGACCCCCGCACTCGCGCGTATGCAGGCGTACAAGGCGGACCTCATGCTAAAAACTGCAGGCGACGCAGAAACGACGGAGAAGGCGGTGGAGGCGGCGAGGCAGGCGTGCCACTCTGGCTGGGATCGCATCCACGTCGCCTACATCCTCGTCGGTGACGGGTTGCAGGCGCTGGGCCGGTTTGAGGAGGCATGTGAGGCGTACGCCGACGCCGTGAAGTCCAACGCCAACTGCATCGCAGCCATGGAGCGGCAAATGGGCGTGCTGCGGATCTTCATCGCCGAGACCACGGACGAGTCACGGCAGAAGCAGCTGCGCCAGGACCTCCTGCAGCTGCTCGACAGCGCGATTGCGCTGCACCCCCGCCCCACCCTGCTGCGGGAAAAGGCCTTCCTGCTCAGTGAGACGGAGGGCGACGCCGCGGCGCTGCAGTTCCTCGACCCCCTCATACTAAATCCCCCGCCAGAGGAGGCGGATGCGGCGGGCGGCGTTGCCGGCCGCACAGTCGCCACGCTGCTGAAGGCGAAGGCCGCAATTCTCGCGGATGGCGGCAAGCTGGGCGAGGCTCTGCAGATCGCGAGGGCGGCGCTACAGGAAAGCCCCGGCGACGAGGAGGCGGAGGCCATTGTCGCCGAACTGCAGGAAGCCGCGTAGCTCCGGCGGTTGTTGTTTTTTTTTTCTGTGTGTGGGGGGGGGCGAGAGGGAAGCCGGACTCAGATGTACCGCCCATGCCTTGGCCGCGGGCGAGCCCTTCCGCCGCCATGACACAGAAGGCAGCAAGGCACGTGGGCGCGTCCGCGACCAAAAAAAAAAAGAGTAAAAGAGAGAAGGGGAGGGGACGCGCGGGGGTGAGAAGTAACCATCGTCTGCTCTCTGAAGCAGGGGGTGAGGGAGAGACAGAGAGAGGGAGGGAAGCGGATGGAGATGGATATGGTGTTTGCGTGTGGGTGTGTGGCGTGGAGGCAGAGTACGAGGGCAAAAGGAAAAGAAAAAGGAAGGGAGGGAGGGAGCGGCAAAAGGTGTGGCGAGGTAATGTACCGCAGCCAGGTGGAGGTTTGCCTCCTACTTGTCTCCACAGCAATAAAACACAAAACAAAACAAAAACAAAAAAAACTAAATGGAGAGAAAACGAAGAAGCTAAGTGCTGATGTCGAAGCCAAGCCGGGAAGTGAGAGGAGGTTGGTGGTGGTGCTGGTGGTGGGGAATAACAACAACAGTAATGCTGATTCTATATATGCTGGACGCAGCAGGTGCGCAAGGATGTTTGATTGGCAATTGTCTGCAGTATAGACGTGTATTTACCTGTATGTTGCTCTGCCTATGTATATGCCCGTGCGTCACGCCGCCAATAGCCGGATTGTTCACTTATTATTGTGGCACGTGATGTTGTTGTTTTTTGTTTGTTGTTGTTTCTGCCGTCCTTTTTTTTTTGCTTTGCTTTGCTTTGCTTGGTTTGTTTTTGCTGCTGTTGGTCGTTGTATTTCTTGTTTTTTTTTGGTTTATATTCCCTGCTTTTTTTTTCCTTTCCCTCACCCGCTCTACGCGTCTCGTGCATGAGCCGCAGGTAAACATATATACCTCTACATCTATGTATATATGCATAGAAATAATATTATTATATATATATATATGTGTGTGTGTGTTTTTTTCTTAGTTCTGTGTTTATATATATATATATATATCTCCCTTGTGTGCGTGTGTGGTGAGGGTGCCGTTGGTATCGGTGCTGGTATGCTTCGTGTCACGCGCGGTGCGCGTGGCCTCAGTGACGTTGTGTGTGCCTGTGTGTGTGTGTGTGGGCGGCTGAGAGGGCCCGTCCCTGCACCCCTAGTGCCTCTCGCCGGCGGTGTTCACAGCGCCCCGTGAACCCCCTCCCCGCCCCTCCGTCTCTTTTTTCTGCTGTTTCTTTTGTTAGAAATATATTTTTTTTTTCCCCTCCCCCTCGCTGCACGTCTGCC
>NW_021704269.1:0-4434 GCF_003719485.1 Trypanosoma conorhini | reverse complement strand
AAAAACAAGGCACACAAAGGACCGGAGCCGCACAAATGGAGAAAATTACAGGGCGAACGAAACGAGAAATAAAAGGGGGAAGGAGGAGGGAAGGCCGACAGTGTAATCCGCACCGGGGCGTGAGTGTGCTGCGCGTTCCACGCCCGCCTCCCCACCACACACACACACACACACGCACCTTCTCAACCACTTCCCCTGCTAGCTGTTTGTTGCTTTCCCGCCTTCTAATACTTTGTGCCTGCTGTGTATGTGTTGCTGGTTCGTTTCCCCCCCCCCCCCCACTCTTGAGTTTCGTCTGCCCTTCTTCTTCCTGTCGTTGACGACCTTTTTTTTTTGCCTAGTTTCTAGTTTTTTGTTTTTATTTTATTTTGCTCTTCGTGACTTTCGCCCTGCAGCCTCACACTTCGTCCGTCCCCCACGCAGCGCAGGAGGCGAAGGTCCACGCCGCCCACGACGGAAAAGCAACGGAGGCACCCAAAGCGTAGACTGCGCCCGCTGGGGGGTTTGTCTCGGTGGCTCACCTCCACAAGCAGCCACCGCCGCCGCCGCCGCATCTCGCAAACACCGACTCTCGTTTTTCTTTTTTGTTTGTTTGTTTGTTCCTCGCACCCTTTTTTTTTTGCCGGTCGTGACGCTGGCGTCCCCACATCGCCTCGTTTACCGCCCCCCCCCCACTTGTGCAATAAAACGCCCGCTGGCCATGCCGCCCTCATCGCTTCCGTCGAGGCGGCGGGGCGCGGCAGCGACGCGGCGGTCAACTTCGCCCGTCGGCGTGATGCGTGAGTGTTTGCGGCCTCCGGTTGGGGCGGCGCGGTGGCAGGCGGTGCCTCGCGCTGCGTGTTCCCTCCGCCCCGCCGCCGGCGTCGCGCGGGCCCTGACGGCGCCCACGCCCACACGCAAAGCACCCCCCCACAGGACAAAGGGGCTCCACACGTTTCCCTCCGAGCCGGCGCAGGTGGGGCTGGGCGCGGCCGCGCAAACGGGTTGGGCCCGGAACGAGCTCTCCGCGGCGGCGCGTGCGGCGGATGACGTGCTGCCTGCGCCACGGCCCCGGGAGGCGGCTTCGTCGGTAGCAGTGGCCTCCTCCTCGGCGGCTTGTGGATCCCCAGCGGGGGTGCGGCCCACCTCCGCGGCGGCCACTGTCCTTGCCGCGGCAGCGGCTGCTGCTGCTGCTGCTGGCGTCAGCGAGGATAGTGCAGAAACTTCACGTGCGTCACTGAGCCGGCGAGGGTTGTCGGTCCACGCGACGCCGTTTCGGCCGCGCGCGGCCACCGCCCTGAGTAGATTGACGTCGGGAGCGGAGGCGTCCGAAGTGGGGAGCCTTTTTCCGCCTCAGCATGCGCAGCCGCCGGAGGTGGGCGGTCGCCAGCCTCGGCCGGCCCACACGCCAGCCCCAGAGTTTCCCCGCACCCCGCTGGCCAGCGAGTTGACGGGCGTCCGCCTCTCCACCTCGTCGGGCAACATCGCTTTCGTTACCGTGCCGCATGTCTCCTCTACGGCGTCATTTGGCGGTGGCGACTCGTTGCAGATGTCGACCTCACTGCTTTCACCTTCGCCTGCGGCTACCACGTTGCACAGGCCGCAACAACAACAACAGCAACAACAATTGCATCTGCTTCGCAACGCGCTTAGGGTCGGAGGTAGCAGCTCTGACACCATTTTTTCCCCCTCCGACCTGAGAGAGGAGAGTTTCTCCGACGATGTTCGGCACCGCCGCGTCCCCTTCACGGACGCCGAGGCGATGGACGAAGCCGTCATGCTGCACCTACTGCGCGGCAGCAGCGGCAGCAGCAGCAGCGTCGCCGACCACGACCACAACGACGACGAGAACGACGACGACGACGACGATGATGACGACGCCGTCTGCGTGGAGCAACTCCAACACCTGCCCACCCCTGACGCCGCCGCGACGCTGCAGACGGATCTCGACGCCAACCACTACGCGGGGGGATTTTGGGACTTGGAGGGCCCCTCCGCCGCCACGCGACGCTTCCTGCATCGGGTCGCCTCTTCAACGGCCTCCCTCGCCTTGACGACGCGCAGCGGCAGAGGAAGCCCCGCCGGTCCGCGGGAGCGGGGCGCGGCCGGGCGCCGCAGCGGCTTCAACGCCGACAGCAGCGATGACCTCTGGGAGATGAACAGTAGCGCCTACGCGGACAGCCTCGACGATGCCCAGGTTGAGTGGATCGAGCAGCAATTACGCGCCAAGGAAAACCCCGACGATTTCTTCTTTTAAGCGGCCACAATAAATGAGCCTGCCGAACACGCAAACCGCTCAGCCTCACTGAGCCGAAGAGCAGGGAGAGAGCGCAAGAGTGGGCGAACGAATTGGCTGTGTTTCTTTCATTTGTTTTGTTTCAGTCTTTTTTTTGTTTACTGGGGAGCGAGGGGGGGGGGAGTGTTGCTTTGCGCCATGTGCATTATGCCACAGAGCCGCATGCGCGTTGGTGTGTCTTGGGCTAATGGATGCAGTAACGGAACATCGCACCATATTTGTCTTGTTATATATATGAATGTATATATGCGTGTGTGCGTGTGTGTGAAGTGACGGGTGCGTCGGAGGAGCTTTCCTCTCGCCTCGGGAACGGGATGGCTGGAAGACGGAGGGGAGGAACGGAGAGAGAGAGAGAGAGAGGGGGGTGGGATGGGGGTGAAGGTGTGTGTGCGTGTGTGTGTGTGCCCGTGTCCCCCCCCCGCAGTGTTGGGGGTTTTGCCTGCTTGCTTGAGGGGGTAACTTGGAATCTTGCGAGACGCGGGCGGGAGGGGGCGGCGCGGGAGACGAGCGCCATCGGCCCTTTACCCTCGCCGCTTCCCGCTCCCTCCCTCCCCCCTCTCCTCCTTTCACTTGCCGCGGTGCCTCTTTTGGTTGGGTTTGATGCGTCTTTTCTTCATACTTTTTTTTCGTTTTGCACGGGCGCCGGGGACTTTTTGCTGCTCGCTGTTGCCGCGGCTTTGCGGCGCCACTTGCCGCTGCCGCCGTCCACCGCGGCAATTGATAAGAAGAAACACAAAAACAAAAAAGCAACGGTGCGGCGCGAGTAGACGGGGGGGGGGGGAGCTGCGGACAACGGGAGGGAGTGGAGGGAACAGTAGAAAAAAAAAAGCGGGGAAAGGGCAAAGAAAGTGAGAATATATATATAAAAAAACGGAACGGGTGTGTGTGTGCGCGTGAAAGTCGATCTGTGTGTATATATATATGATATAATATAATATTATATATGCCTGCTTTTCATTGATCTCTCTCTCTCTCTCTGTGTGTGTGTGTATATTTACATCTCTGCCCCTGTGTGTGTGTGTGTGTGTGGGAGGGGAGGGAGTTTGCGGTGAGGGGTGTTTCCGCCACTTGCGAAATGGGTTCAAACGAAAACGTAGACACAAACAAGCGAAAAAATGAAGAAGAAAAAAAGGGGAAGGAAAAAACAGAGAAGGGGAAGGGGGAGCAGGGTAGGTTTATTATTTATCAGGAATGCGTGAGGGGGGTTGCCGGGGATAGGCGACCGAACGAAGAAAAGGACACAGAACGGAAAAAAACAACAACAACAACAAAGAAAACAAACAAACGATTCATCATGCCCATTCCTTTGCGAGTCATCGTATGCCTCATTGTTATTGTTTTATTTTGTTTGTTTTTTGTTTTATATGTCTCTCAGTTTGTGTTTGTGTGTGAATTGCCCCGCTGTGGGCCCTATTTTTCCTCATTGGCTTCTCTTTATTTTCTTGTTCCCCCCTACCCCCTGCCTGTTTCGCCGGCGACCGCTATTGGGAGGGGCGGCGCGGCGCGTGCCCCACAAACCTCCCTTACACACGCGCGCGCGCTTGGCCGTCTGCGTGTGCGTGCGTGCGTGAGCCTTTGGGAGGGCGCCCCTGTAACTATTCTTCTTGCTCTCCCGTGTTTTGTTTGCTCTGTTTCACCCGCCCGCCGCGAAGTTACCACACCCGGCGCGAGCCTGGTAGCGCTCGGCTTCTACTCATGGTCCGAGTTCGTCGTCTATCTCACCTTTCTGTTCTTTGGAGTGTCGATCATGATGGTATCCAACGCCATCACTGCGGCCCCGTCCTTCATCACCGAGTTCTACAAGTACGCTCAGGGCGACAAGAACGCCAAGGCCGAAGATCCGAGCTTCTGGATTAATGTGCTGACGTACTACAATGCAGCTGTGTTTGGCATGCAGGTCGTGTGCGAGACATTCATGCTGACGCCCCTGGGCAGGAGCATTCCGCTACGTCCGCGTCTTATTTGTGGACTTATCATGCCGTTTGGGGAGATGCTCGCGTTGATCCCTGCCGCGCTTGGGCACACGTCGGAGGCTGGTGCCAAGGCCACCATTATGGTCCTTGCTATTGTCGGCGGGCTCTCGAAGACGCTCTGCGACTCCGGCACGGGTGCCCTCGCAGGCCCGTTCCCGACAAAGTTCTACAGCTCGGTAATATGGG
>NW_021704257.1:23659-32221 GCF_003719485.1 Trypanosoma conorhini | reverse complement strand
GTCGCCACTCTCCCTCATTCATTGAAGCCCTCCCCCCCCCCCCCCCCACCTTCGTCGTTGTTTGGTGGGGAGGGGAGGGTAAATTTATCTCTTCGTGCGTAGCGCCTCTTCTCCATGTTTTATTATGTTTTCCTTTCCTTTTTTTTCCCCCTCCTTTTCATCCTCCCGGACTTCCTCGCTCTGTCGTCAGTCGCGCTGCCGCGGCTTCTGCCCGCCATTCGTCGCCGTCGACGCCCGATAAGGGAGAGGCACGGGGCGCAGGCGATGCACGGCGGCGGGTCCGAGGGGGATGGAGGCAAAACAAAGACGGGGAACTCCGCGAGGAGTCGCCGGAGAAAGAAGCGTCAAAGTGGTCCTTGCGTCATGCGGGATCTCCGCTACACCGTCGTGAAGGAGCACCATCGCTATCGCTGGCTGCGGCAGCAACGGCTGCTGGAGTTCACACTCACGCACATCCACAATTGCAAGCCGCCAGAGGAGGTGGATGCACCACCGCATGTGACGAAGCGTTTTCCGCTCACGTCTATTACGAAGATTGGGATCAAGGGAGAGAATGCATTTTACTTCCATGTCGCTGGTGATCACACGTACCATTACTACGCACCGAAAGCCATTGAGATTGCCCTCGAAATCCAACGCTACGTCGCATCTGCGAATGCTGTGGCGCTTCTCTTGGATGCGAAAGACACACAGAGAAGGATTCTCATGGAGGAGCTCATTATGGGTTCTATTTCGTTGCCTGGGGCTCGGCAAGGCGCAAAGGACAGTCCATATCCGTGGTCCAATAGGCGCCTAGTAAAGCTACGTTGGGAAATAAATAAGGCGTTGAAGAATGGAACTGTTGCGGGAAGTGATGAGCTGCATGACTTATTTCTTCTCTGGAAGGCAAAGGGCGAGGGAGATGCGGTGGATCTGACTGAGTTGCGTCGTGCATTGGACATAATTAAAGAAAAATGTGTGAGCGATTTGCTGCAGAGGTGTGTGAAGCCTCCCCGGGCTTCGTTTTGCTCTGATCTCGCCGTCTGTGTTGAGGATGTTCTGCAGAGGCATGTCATTCAGCCTAACTTTGAAAAAGTGATGTCTGCCCTCCGGGAAGACGCCACGTTGTTGAAGAAGGAAGTATTGTTTAACCAACAGCGCGAACTGCTACGGGGCAAGTCCGCGGACGTGTTTGGTCTTCCGAGGGACTTGCGCTCAATTAACTACAAACTCGTGCGACGCCACTTTGACGCCTTGACAAACTTCAAGAGTCCCAACGACCTCATAGACCAAGTGGTCAACATTGCCGCATGCATCTACCTGACCGTCTACGTGGCGGCACGGTTCCCCAAGAAGAATGCCGCATCGCTGGCAACCCGCTCTAGACTCCGTCACGTTAGCAGGAGCGACGCCGTGGATGGTCATGCTCCGCCCTCGCAGCGAAGCAACACACCGACGGAGGCAAAGGTCGCCCTCTCCCTGGCTTTATGCGAGCCCAGGAGCGCAACCATGAAGCATGGGGAGGGGGAGGACAATGAGGACAGCGAGGTGTACGGAAGTCTTGACGCGTGTTTAAATCCCAAGGAAGCATCTGCCGAATCGTTGCGCGGTAAGACGTGTTTCCCCTCTACTACGGCTGAGTTCACTGGAGAGGATTCGTTGGATGACAAATTTTCAGAAGCCGCATCCCAGTTGCGCCGCCCTAGTCAAGGCGAGTACCGAGAAATGGTGTTGTCAATCAGCCCGGAGGCATCTGTCGATAACACTGAGGAGGAGCTCAATCTCTCTCAACTGCAGTTAGATTCGGTTCTTGTGGCCCGACTACATCATGGAGGTATTTCCACGGATGAAATGCTCCCACTTTTTACACACCTCTTGTGTGAGGTGGATGCTCCAGAGTTGTGCATTATCGAACATTTTATTGACCTCTTGCGCGACCCTGATGACACCTCAGAGCGCGCCTATTACTTCACGACGCTTGCAGCCGCCATAAGAATGGTCTGCGAGAGGCAAGCTTAACGTGCGGCACCGATGCCAACTGTCGCCCAGCTTCAAAAAAGGGGGAGTGGGTCAAACACTGGATGTCGGTGAACTAGTTGTTGTCCTCTTCTGATGAATTGGAAGATGGGATTGCCCTCTGAAGGACTGCTGAGCATTCAGTTGTCATAGGTCTACTGGTGTCCTCGTATTTTCCTGACATTTTAACGCAAACTATCTGTGTTTCCCCTCACTCCCTTTTTTTTTCCAAGTTAACTAGTTTGGTTCTTTGTTGATGTCGCTTTGGCGTTGGTTTCGCCCTTTGCCAGGTGTGGCTGGGGGAAAGGGGCGAGAATCGCGAGGCCCACGGCGCGTGTTTTGCACTCAGATTATATTTTTCGTACCTTTTTTTTTTGTTTTTCTCCCCACCTCCAATCCCCTGGCAGTCGCTTCATTCCGGCAACAATAAAACACACTTCACACAGAAGGGCGAGAAGGAAGATGGGTAAAAAAGAAAACAAAAGTGAAAAGAGAAAAGCTTTTATACTCAAGGTGATGAAGGCACCCTTACTTGCTTTGCTCTTGATGTATACCACTGTTGCCGTGCAAGCGGCTTTGCCGCTTCCCAAACCCAAGGGACCAATGCCTGATACTGCTGAACTTGCAGAATCCGCTCTGGCCCCATTTATGGCCTTTGATGGTGGGCATCTCTATACTGCCGATGGGCACCACGGCATTCCATCTGTATGTGGGGCAGAGGCCTCTGCGACGTCTCGCCTTATGCTTCCTGTCGCACTCAATGACCTTGATCGACTTTATGGAACGCTGTTTGTGCAGCCTTTGAATCAATCCTCCGCCGCATCCCAGGCGCAACTGGACATGGTGGAAGGGTGCTTTCTCCGTCCTGACGGGGACGATGTGCCATGCGTGGCGTGGTTGCATTCTACACCAGAACAGTGTCGCATGAATATAAAAGATTCTACAACCTATTGGGCCTATCGTGAGCGTTCCCCGTTGTTTTCGCCCTCTGAAAAGGTCTTTGGAGGAGGGGCCGACTTATTTGTGAACCATGTGCTCTGGGTTCGTGGGTTGCGTGAGCGGCTCCGTCGTTCCATCAGGCGAACGCAAGAATCCGCAAGGGCCGGGAAAAATCTATGGCGCATTGTGTCGTTGGGATGGGACAAGAATGCCCTTCCAGAGGACCGACAAGCCTTTCGCGAGGCTGTAAGCGCGCGGGGAACGAAAATTCTTACCGAGGCGTACTCCGATGTGATGGATAAATGGGATCTTGTAAAGACGTGGATAAAACCCTCGGTGGGCGAAGTTGAAGGGGGGACGGATATCTTTGCGACGCAAATTGGCGGGTCGCTGCTGCTTCCTCAAGCAGATTGCAACCCTTCCATCTTTCTGGATGACTGGTTAAACTACTTTGATCAGTTCTTCTTTGGGTATCACATCGCTACTGGAGTTGAACAGGAGGTTGATTCACTTTTCAAAGGCTTCAAGGTGTTTTACAATAACACGGTGAAGGACGTCAATCGTCTGGGTCGTCTGCCGTGTGTCGCAACCTCCTTCGCCGTGGCAATGATGCTTTTTGAGGATTTTCCAGTTCGCCTGGCGTATTGGAACATGGTAAATGAAACAGGATCCAGTCACACACTCTGGCCACTCGAACGCTTCGCGATGTTGGGTGATTCGAATGAAACGGTCATGAGAAATCGCGATTACCTGCTAAATTTCTTTGAAGCGGCTCTGAGATGTTTATCAAGAACACCTCATGTGGAAAATATATTTGACGGCGACGTGCATTTGGCGAAGTGTGTCACGCAAGCTATACTGCGCGCCCCAGGCTCAGACGGCAGTCCAGCCCCGAGTTCCTTGTATGAGTGCTTTACATTGCTGTCCAATTCATCGCAGCACACATCTCGCAATAGTTCTGTTCAGAACGCGACAGTCGCTGTGGTTGGGCTGAGGAAAGATTTGGACTTGGCGGTGCCGCCCTGTGCGTGGGGATTTACCCGGCCAAGCGGCAATAAATGGAATGCCCAGGAGCCGTGTGTTATGTGTCCACCCGGATCCTTCGATGATGCAAGCGGTGGCTGTCGTTGCAGCACCGGGTCCGTCCCCGGCGAAAGCGGCTGCGAGGCGCGAGAAGACAAGGCCGCGGTCGCACCCACGTGGAGGTGGGCGGTAGACCCGTCGGAGGTCCATGTCGCCAATGACGGCGGAGAGGATCGGAAACCCTTTCTCGTCGTGAGCCCTGCAAACAACTCCACGGAGGGCGACAAGGTGGTCGTGGAAATTCAGTGCGCCAAGGGGCTAACACGCTTTGAGACGAAAATGTTGATGCCCAACAACAGCACCTCCTGCTCGGAGCAGCGGGCGCGTCTCCCCTTGCAAAAGTCTATGGCTGTTGTATCAGCCTCAACAATTTCGTTAACTCTGGGAGAGTCAGCAGCTTTTGGCGGGGAGCAGTGTAATTTTCATGTGCGGACGAAGTCTTTAAGGGCCCGAGGCTCTCCAGCGGTTCTTGCCGGAGGCGTTCTTATTTTGCCGCCCGTTTCACCACTTGAGGTTCATGCCTACACACCCACGACTCCTGTTACTTCATCCTCCTCCCCGGCATCGAAGACGAGCCTCCCCTCGTGTGATGTGGTGCCCAAGAGTGAGACAGGGGCTGCGACCCTGTCTGTCTGCTCCACATCCACCGGGAAGTTCGCACTTTTGCTCGACGCACAGGCATACTCGCCGCTCACTGTCAATGCCTTCGGTATTTTAAAAGAAACGCTTTGGGCGGACAGAACTCACGCCACCGCTCTCGGTCGTGGGATGCGGCCCATGTGGGACCGAATGCATCTTGCTGTGCGTATAAAGGTTAAGCAAAGGCATGGACTACGTTCTGTGAAAGAAATTTTCGGTGGATATTTTCCTCTAGCTGGAAAGATACATCAACGAATCCTGCTCCCAGAAACAGCCGGGCGTGTGATTGCGGTACTTCAGATCGTAGACCGTTGCACGGCCCCCGCCTATGTGCACGATGCCGTTTGTGTGAATGCAAGGCTTATCTTTGCTTCAGGCGCGATAAACAGAGTGGCATTCGGGTTACCGATCAACAGTACCGCCACAAAACCAGAGGATTCTGGGAAGGCGGCGGGGGGAAAGACCACGCTGTCCCCGGGTTCTTGGTGGCGGCTGCCGCTCATCGTGATGGGCGCCGTTGTTGCCGCACTGCTCCTAATCGTAGGAACACTCTTTTTGGTCTACAGACTTCGTGCCCGTCACAGAACTCGACGTGATGAAGCGGAGATGCATGAAACTTTTCCCGAGGACGAGCCCCCTGGAACAGAAGGAACGGAACAGGAGGAGGAGGAGAAGAGGTCGTGGTCGTCGTTGCCACAGCTGTTGGCGGTCTCTATAAATTGCCCAAGCGCAGAAGTGGCGTCGTCTCATTAAATGGATTATTGTTATTTTTTTACTCTTTCACACAACATGTGCATATGTTTTTCTCCGGGTTTTGGCGTATGCGTTTTTTTTTGTTGTTGTTAACTGTTGTGGGCTTTACTTATTCCTAGCCAATCTTGTTTTTTTTTTGGTTAAGGAACTCGGCACGCAGAGCTCCTCACAGCCCCACGCGCATTACGTGGTCACTTCCTCTCTGCCTTCACACTTGCTGTTGACCATCCCCTCCGGCACTTATTTTGCTTTGTTTATTTAGTGGGATGTGCTGTCTTTTTTTTTTATTCAGAGTAAGCATGTCAAAACTGAAGTTGTGCAGGTTCCTCCGGCTTTATCCTCCCTCCTCTATTTATATATTTATTATTACGTATGCATCTTTCCCTCACTCTATTGGGTTTGTTGTCACATAAATATATATATATATATATATATATATTTTTGGGGGGGGGGATGATTTCACTTAGTTTTTATTTGCATTTCGACGCTTCGCTGATTGACGTCCGGGCGGTGTGTGGCGTTGGTTTGTGTCTCTGACGTTTTATGGCTTCTTCCTTGTTGTTTTCGGGTCAGAGGTTCACCTCTTCTTTTCCTTCTTTTGATTTTGCCTAAAAGAACATATATATATATACGTTTCTACCGTAAAAAAAAACGAACAACAACAGAGTAACAGCCATGACAGAGGAGGCTTTTGTTCTGGTCCTGACGGCGTACGTGGCGCAAGGGCCGAATCATGGCGTGCACACCGTGCCCGAGCCTTGGCAGGGGTGAGCGGGTTTTTACGGTGCCGATGGCGGGAACTACTCTGGGCACTGAGGCTTCCGTTTTGTAACCGACGCCGTGGTGGAAGGCCGTGGTGTTGCTAGTCCCAACTGTGGGAGCGATTTCTTTGGCAACGTTGTAAAGATCCAACGGAAAGCGGCTGCCAGTTTTGGCGGTGAATTAATGAACATCTACGTGCCATCTTCCACCGCGTGTATTGCAAAAATTGCGCAGAAAATGTGCGTTACGAACCACGATCTGTGGCGTGCCTTGCGAGGGCAGAGATGTTGCAACAGGATTCCCCGGCCTACATGCGTCATGTATAATGCTTCTTTCTACTTTGGGTGCTTTGCTCATCGTCGTCGTGCTTCTTTGGTAAAGGGGGTGCGTAAGGAGGTTTTGGGGGGATTGATTTTCTTTATTTTTATTTTTATTTTTTTGGCTCAACTATCCTGAGGCGCCAATCGCGTTGGCGCACGCTGGGATGAACTTCGACCCACATGCTGTGCCAGTTGTTGCTGCATCGAGTCAATGAAACGCCCTTGTGGACGCAGAACGGCGACTTTATGGGGAGAGGGGACTCGGAGTATGCGCTATTTTTTTTCTATTGTTGTTGTTGTTTTTTCGGGGTCTATTTTTATTTTATTTTTCTTCCTTTTGATGGTTCTGGAACTTAAACACGGGGCTGGAAACTGAGGCAATGAAGAGAAAAGGGGGTAATGGCAAGAGAAATGGGGTTGCGGTGTTGAGCACATCGTGTTTAAATAGCACAGTGGATGGGGAAGCGTCTTCTTTGTTTCCGCATTGCGTTTGTGCGCTTCTGGGCGGGGAGGTTGTATTAGAATGTATCTTCTATAGCGGGCCACTGTGAGTTACGTGTGTGTGTGTGTGTGCCTTTTTTTTTGTTTTGTTTTTGTTGCTAGCTTCTGCGGGTAATGACGATTCGCGTGTTGCTGCAGTCCATTGAAAAGGGTGCGATCCTCGTCGATAACGCCGAACGCTACGTCCCGGTTGGCCGCGGGGTTGTGATTTATGTCGCCTTCCTGGGGGACGTGGACGACGCCGCGCTTGAGCAGGCCGTCGCGGCCCTCATGAGTGGCATCCTCCTCCGGCGCTCTTTGCCTGGCGGCGCTCCAATGACCTCCACCGTGTCGCTGAACGACTGCCCTGACGCCGACATTCTTGTCGTTCCGCAGGCTTCACTTGGTGGGAAACTCAAGGGTCACCGCGTCCAGTTCCACGCGTTGGTGGAAAAGTCACGGGGGTTGTGGTTGTATGACCGCTTTTGCCAGCTTCTTCGGGCCGCGAGAGGCATCGATGCGTCCTCCGTGGACGCGAACGGGGTGGCGGCAAAGGAAGCGGTGGCTTCCCCAGCGTTCCCACAAGGGGGTCGTGTCATTAACGGAACGTACGGCAATCGTCAAGGGCTGAAAATAGAGTCGGAAGGGCCGCTCACACACTTCTTGGATCTTTGATTATTTCTTCTTGTCTTGTTTTTTTTGTTCTTCTGAACAGTGTGTACGTGCATGCGTGTGCGTGTGCGTGTGCGTGTGTGTTTCTTCGTCATCTTAACTGTATTTCTTTTTTTTTCTCTATCCCTCCCTTAACTTTTCTCTCCTTTCTTCGTAAACTCTCTCTCTCTCTCTCTTTCTTTTTCACTGCATCTTGTGAATTCCAGATACTTTTTTGTTTGCTTGTTTTTGTGATGTGTTTTCCTTTCACCCCTTGATTTCGCCCTCCCTTCGCGTGGCACAGACGCTCTCTCACACGGGGCGGGGTCGTCAAGGAAGAGCGGTGTATGCGCTGCGGCCGCCTCACAGCCTGTCATGCAGCAGCGGCGCCGTACGTGCCTGGCGAGGCGGCCGCCAGCCGGGGGTTGCAGTGGACACCGCAGCAGTTGTGCTACCGGCAGCTCATGAAGAGTCTGCGCGCGGCATACTTTCACGACCGATCGAAACTCTTTTGGTCGCGTCACCGAGTACTCGTGGAGTTCTACAAGTACTCCAGCGAGACGGACGAGGAGGCAGTTCGGCAGCTTGTGGGCGTCGGTCTCGAGGTCGCGGCGTTTATGCAGCACCACATGCGCACGGACGTGGAACGCATCATCAAGCACAACGAGACGATGCTCAAGCTGCCGGTGGACAGGGCGAAGAAGTTCCGCGCCGACTACCTGCTCGCTGAGAAGCAGCATGACTCGTGGTGCAAACAGAAGATTAAGGCCATTTTGAAGCGCCGACCGCCCCCGCCGTACCCGTTCTTCTAACCACACAAAACACTTGCACAGGCACTGCGCGAGACAAGAAGAGACAAAAAAAAATGAAAAGAGCAGAAGACTGTCATGTTGTCTTACATATATGGTTGAGTAAAATGTTTGGTCTACTTCGTACTATT
>NW_021704257.1:16109-23061 GCF_003719485.1 Trypanosoma conorhini | reverse complement strand
AACTTCGTTTGGTTTTGGTTCTCTTCCTGCCTCAGCGTTACGCTTAAAGGGTATCTGTTACTGCGAAATTCCAGGCGAATAACAAACAAAAGCGAGTCAAGTTCTTTTTGTGGCTCTGTGCGTCTTTTCACTTCAAGTGTCGCGCCAACTGGGTTCAATGGACCAATCGGTTGTTGTGGCAAAGCACGACGATGGCTCCTCCATCACGGTGCACACGCAGGGCGCGCACCTGACCAGCTGGCGCAATGCAGCTGGCGAGGAGCTTCTCTACACAAGTCCAGACGCCGTCTACAAGGAAGGGGTGCCGATTCGGGGCGGGGTTCCCGTCATCTTTCCGCAGTTTGGCGGTCTTGGACCGCTTCGCTCGCACGGCTTTGCGCGTATTCGTGAGTGGAAACTGAAGGATGTACGCAGCGGAATGGCGTCCTTCACCCTGGAGGTGCCCGCAAGTGATATGCAGACGCAGAACACGGAAGTGCAACAAGGCAAGGCCATCTCACCATCAGGCAACGTTTCCCTGTTGTACACCATCACATTCAGCAATGAGCAGCTGCAGCTTCAGATGGAAGTCACAAGTCACGTTCTTCAGGCGAATGTTAATTTCACGTTCGCGTTTCACACATATTTTGCGGTTGAAGATGTTACACATACTCTGGTTAATGGGGTCAACTTGACTCCATTTATCGACAACCTGTTAAAAGAACGGAGGCTGCAGGCTCCACAGCAGCTGTGGGGCTTGAAAAAAGAAGTGGATCGCATCTACAAGAATCAAACCTGTGCCGTATTGCTGGTGGATATGAAAAAACGTCGGACAACGCATATATCGAGTGAGCACCTTCCAGATGTCGTGGTGTGGAACCCCTGGGTGCTGAAAACGGCCAAAATGAAGGATCTTCCCGCGGACGGCTACAAGAAATTTGTCTGCGTGGAGCACGGCTCCATCACGACGAAGGTAAGCCTGCCGCCCGAAGGCGTATGGAAGGCGTCGCAGCGCATTCGTTTGCTTTCCGTCTCCAAGTTGTAGATTATTATCCAGAGCCCGTTGTTTCCCTTGAGCTGGCACACACGTGCAAGGCCATCTTGGGAAAAACGCGAGAAAACGAAAGCAGGGGATTGTGGCAAGAGAAAAAAAAAAGTAATACTGGGCGAGGGTCGATGAACACGTGAGTGGTGGCGTCGCTGAGAGATGGGACACCACGCTTGAAGGGGGGCGTCTGTAGGGGAGTGGAACACTTGAACATGATCAAAACGAAAACAGGAAAAAAAATGGGGTGTGGAGGGAGAAATCGAGGATTTTTATTTATTTATTTTTTTTCAGAATACGTGAGGGGTATTGAACTAACCAGAACAGCAAACCAGCAACCTAGGCATGTATATAGGCATATATATATATATATTATTATTATTCTGCTCTTTCTTTTTTGTGTCTGGTATTTTGTGTGTGTTTGTGTGCGTGTGTGTGTGTGTGTGTTTCTTGTTTTACAGGTGTGGCTCTTGCTGAACTGTCCCTTATTGCGGGAAAAGGGTCTGCGTTTGATTTTATTTTGTTTTTACTCCGGAAATTTTGGGAATAATTACCTTCGCACGTTGTCTCACTCTCTTCTTTGGCCTAACCCAAAGGTTGCGTACGTATTGCCTGTCGGTGTTGCCGTCAGCTCTCTCCAGTCTGCGGGAGCAGCGGCGCGGAGTGGAGGAGCGAAGGGGCGGGCAAAGGGTTCCGTGAGTGAAGAAGGGAAGGTGAAAAAGGCACGCCCCTTCCTCAAAAAAAAAGGGCAAACAAAAAAAAAACAACTAACGGAGGGCTAAGCGTGGGAGGCAAAGCGGACGAGAGAGGATGGCAAACGGAGAGGAGGCTTCCATGGGACTCCCATTGGGTGGGTGCCTCTGTCGTTCATTTCTCTCAAAACTCGTGGACCTGGCGATTTGGGACGTTGAGAAGCAACAGCTGCGCTCCCCGAGAAAAGTGTTAGAAGTTCTGCAAAGTGGCCTGCAACAACACGCGGAAAATTATTACCAAGCTGTTGTGGAAGACTTCAATCAGTGTTTGCTGCGGCTGCAATGTCATGGGGCCTCAGCGTTAGATGGGCGAAAGCTCTTCTTTGCCTGCCCAAATGAGGATGGCTCGATGGTAGAAATTTTTCCCAACGGGAGCTCTGTCAAGGTTACCGTGGAAAATCACAAGTATTTTTTAAATCTGGTTCAGAGTATGCGACATAATGTGCCTACCCTGCTGCGTGACTTGCCCATTGATCCCAAGCTGCACCTCAGTGGGGACTATTACCCAGTGGCCTGCTTTATCGCCAACCACCTCTTGAACCCCTCTTCAGAGTGGTACATTGACAATGAGGAGGATTGGAACGCCCTCCACGTGACCTATTCTCTACCCTTCAACGGGCAGTTGTTGGATGTTTTTCCTGGGCAGCATAATGCACTGGTTCCCTACTGGAATGCCAAACGCTTTGGAATAAATGCAATGCGGCTGTTGCAGCAGCTCATGGCAGTGCATCAACTCCCCGTGCATTTTTTTTATCCTCCTCTGGAAGAACTTCACCAGCAGGAGCTGTCACTGAGGTCGCGCGGCTACTTGGATTTCTTATACGCGTTGCAGCGGATGAACGGACCTTTTGGGCGTGTGTTAAGCGTGGAAGAATTTAATGCAATTGGCCTTACTTACAGCATACCGGTGGGAAACACCTTTGTCCCTCTCATACCTGGCAAAGAGCATGAGCCAGTGGCCTACGAAGACAAGGACCTCTTTGTAAACTTGGCAATCGCCAAGTTGATGGGGACTGCCATGACACCGACGCCGAATCACCCCTGCACCTCTGCACTCCCGCCACATCCACTCATGGACAACATGCCGCCATCGGAGAAAAAATTCTGGGATGATGTGGAAGCCGTCAGGAAGAACCCTGCCGAAGCTGTGGGACTGTGCTTTGCAATAAGAGTCCTGGGCCAGGATATTTTTCTCAAAGAGTGCGGGGATACCATCGGCGTTACTGAAGAGAATGTGGAGGAGTACGTTTACTGCTTGTCTCAGAAGCGGGAAATGATTCACGCCGCCTTCGTGCAGAACGAAATTCTAACCACCGAGAGGCACATGGTGCCATTACATCATGCACCACCGACCGTTGCGAGGGAAATGGAATCGCTTTATCGATACCCACCGCAGAATTCTCCTCGGTGGAATACGTTTACCCTCGGCCCAGAGGATGCAACCAATGAGATCTTCCGTATTGCGAATGCCGCTTCGGGCAACAATGAAAACGACACGGCAAGGGAGCTTAGAGGGCCATTGTTTTTTGCCATTCCCATTTCTGGAAAAGGGCTCTACAAACTCTTGCCTCACGGAGAAGCAATTCCTGTTTCGAGGTCAAATCAAAAAGAATTTGTGGAACGAATTTGTTATGAAAAAAACCGCCTCCAATTCATTGATTCGGCTGCGTCTAAACACTCCTTACCTTCAGCTCAAGCGGAGAGAACTGCAGGGTTTGAACCCGCCGACGGGATTTCACCCGCATATTCGCATCTGCCCGCGATGGAAATTTCTGAGCCTATACAAAACCAACGGCGCAGAATATACTACGACCCTTCTTCCGGGTCGATGACAGTCGCGACTTTGGCTACGCTAGACGAAATCGATATGTACAAGAAGAATCTCACGTTGTTAAAACGCAATAGAGATCGAGTGCCTCTAGGAACGCTTCAGGATTTGAGCCTTACCTACGCTTTGACGGTGGCAGGGGTGGAGTTGGAGTTGGTGAAGGATGGTCGACTACGCTGTGTCGCGATGCACGAGTTGGACAGTTATGTGGATATGGCTATTCGCAAACTGGATGAGCTCCGGGATCGCATCCTGGAGCAGAATGAAGTCTATCCCCATGGCTTGGTTGCGCCGCCCCACACAACCTCAGCAACGCAGTGATTTTCACTCGGCATAGAGGAAAAAGAGCAAAACAAAAAAGAAGAAGAAGAAAACAACTGTTATGTCTGCTATTTCATCACGGTTGCTTTCTCTGGAAGCGTTTTTCCATGCGAAAAGCTGGAAACGCTGGCATCTGCGGTTCATTCTCCACTCCTTTCCTCAGAAGTGAGGAGGACAAAAAAATTGAACAGAAGTTGTTTTCTGGCGTTGCCAGGGGCGGGGGTTGGCGCGCACTGCAAACGAATTTTTTCCACCCCGTCCATGGGCCCACCGCATCTTCCTCCCTTCCACCATCCCACGCGCCCACATGCACGCCGCAGGACTTTGTCATACCATTCACGAAGGGAGGGTGAGGAAGGAAAAACCACTAAATTTACAGAATTGGCGTTGCTCTCTCTTATTTTTTCTCGTATTATTTCTTGCCACTGCACATTAATTGGCCCTTATCTTCTTTTTTGTTGTTGTTGTTGTTGTTTTCTTTCTTTTTTTTTCGCTGTGTTTCCGTCGCTTCTATTATATATGTATGTATACATTCTTTTCCCTTCATCCACATGTGCACATGACGAGTCTTAAGAGCATATGCACCGCTACAATACGGCGGCAAGAGAAACTCTGAGGGAATATGAACAACTCCCCGCTGCTTTCGTGTGTAACAGTTCGTGGTATCGTGCTTGCGTTGTATGTTCTCTGTATTGTATTTTTTTTGTTGTTGCAATGTGTATTAATGGTTAGCGAAGGAACGACGCGCTTCAAGGTACATTGAATACTACCTCTATTCCCTTCCCCCCCCCACCCCACTTTGTATCTTCACTGTTTTTCTGCTATGAATGCATACGACAACGAGAAGGATGCACTAATGCGCACAATCTGTATGAGGTGCTGCTTTGCTGACAGTTTGCCTGTATTGTGCGCCGATCACGCTCTTCGGGTGAGCACGGGGAGTCCGTGCGTACATTGACGACTGGTGCTTCTCCCCAGTTTTTCTTTGCTTTTCGCCATTGTTTTTGAGAGGGACTAATTATTGCGCCTTCTTTTTCGTTTTTTAACCTCTTGCTGTTATTTTGTTTTTGATCGTTTTGCTGACGATTTGGCCCCGCATCTCGAATAAAATTATTCCCTGGCATTTTTTTCCTCTCTTTAATACTTCTTTTCCGCCCCCATACGGGAATGAATAATATATACGAAATATTATATGTATATATATACACACACACATTGCCCCATTTTGTGCGGGTTGGCAGTTGTATGTTGCGCCTGTTTTTTTTTTTTGGAGGGATGCGACTTTGTCGTTGTTGGGTCCTCCACACTCATACGCACGTTGGCAATTGCACCTACATACTCCTCCTTCTTTATTTGCTTCTCTATACGACGGGTTTCCCATGCTTTTTTTTTCGCATGACTGCAGCCAAAGGTGTGGAACTCCATGACGAGTCCAGTTGCACGCGGCGGAATGGGACTGCAACAGCTCATAGGTCCCTCACTCCTCATTGGGGGACTTGGCTCACTCTGCTTGACAGGGATGGCAAGCGTGCCAACCACCGTGGTCATGACCTGCTTCATTTATCTCTCAGGCATCGTGCCGGAAAACGAGTACTTTCCCAAGGCGTGGTTCAAGAGCAATATTTTTACTTGGGTGTATCGTGTGTATTGCAGTGATGCTGTTGGGTACACCTACATGCGGCCGATGCTGCACGCACGTCGAAGCCTTCCCCACTCGGACTACCGCCATGGTGTGCGATGTCTGAGTGGTGTTCACAAGGCATCATTGTTGTTTCCTGTGGAATCAAAGACAAACTCAGAGTTTTATGAACGTGGGGGTGGGTTGGTTGACCTGAAGAGTCTTGGTGACTCATACAAGGAAGGCTACAGGGGGGTCGCTGTCGTTCCAGTTCCTCTCCTGACGGACAATTACGCATACTTGCTTTTGAGTTTCGCAACGAAGCAGTGTGCCGTGGTTGACCCAGCTGACCCCAAGCTTGTACTGTACATGCTGACTGTCGTCCGGTACTTAACAAAGGTTAATTTTGTGCTGACAGAAATCCTGACCACCCACAAGCATTGGGATCACGCAGGAGGTAATCTGGAGCTCCTGCAGTCTGCACAAAACCAAAATGCTGCGGAACATACGGAACTCGTGGATGCACGGTTGAAGATCTTCGGCTCCATGACTGACAAACCTCATGCATGTACAGACTTCGTGGAGGGTGGCGAGGTGTTGACGGTCGCAGGTGGAGGCGTGACGGCTGCCGTGTTTTCTTCTCCTGGGCATACCGCTGGTTCTCTTATGTTTCTTGTTGGAGACGCTCACATGGAGCCTAGTGCTCCGCAGCGTCTGGCACTTTTCACGGGGGATTGCATCTTTTGCGGAGGTTGCGGTGCCATGTTTGAGGTGACTGCCGTCGATGAGGTGGCACAAACACGGGACTTGTTTTTTAGCGAGCGCTTGCGAACGCATCCTGCAACGAAGAAAGTATTCTCGGCAGAAGATGTGTTAGTATATGTGGGGCACGAGTACACGGAGCGCCTTATCGGGGAACTTCTGAAGTTGCATGCGAAGGACCCAAACAAGGCGGAGGTCAACCCAGAAATGCGGAAGTATCGCAATGCATTGCGCGCGGCCGAGCGAACCACTCGCCTTTTGCGGTCCACGTGTGTGCCGGATGACATCGGCAAATATGTGCCACTGCGGGAGGTGAGCGACACGCCCTGGCGGCTCCCAGGCTGCACGGTGCCCTCGACGTTGGCCGTCGAACAACGCAGCAATCCTCTCTTGACCGTGAAGCGTTCCCTCTTGGAGTCCCTCCAGGGAGGCGGTAGCTCCGTCTTGAACGAACTGCAAAAAAATATCTATGCCTCCTCAGAGCGCCAGGTTTTTGACTAGAGCTTAAATAAAAGATAAAAAAAAACAGGCGAGTATGTTGTTCAGTCGCAAAGTTGTTTTGAGTGTTATTGGCTCTGTTGCTACTCCCCCACTTAATAGAATAATACGGCGTGTAGGTGCGAAAATTTGCGCTTCTCCCTTTGCTC
>NW_021704257.1:0-15293 GCF_003719485.1 Trypanosoma conorhini | reverse complement strand
TGGCAATGAGAAGAAGAGGGAGGAAAATGTATTCTCCTGAACTTTTTCGTCTTATTTTTGATGTGCTTTGCTTGTTTCGTTGCACCTGTGATTTGTGCTTCTCTTCATCTCCTTCAGGTTTCAGTGTAAGTAATCGCAACCATGCTCCCCGCAGCCGCAGCGTCTACTGCCGCGTACAATAAATCGACCGTTTCAGTGCTGGATAACGCCTTTAGGTGCTCGGATGTCCCTGCCGCAGCCTCCTCGGATGAGGTGGAAATCCTGCCAATTGGCAGTGGGGGGGAAGTTGGTCGTTCCTGTGTTATTCTCCGCTACAAGGGACGCTCCGTGATGCTGGACTGTGGCAATCACCCGGCGAAGAGCGGCCTGGATTCGCTTCCCTTTTTTGACAGCATTCGCTGCGACGAGATTGACGTGGTGCTTATCACCCACTTCCACCTCGACCACTGTGGGGCGCTGCCCTACTTCTGCGAGCAAACAGCCTTTAAAGGACGTGTCTTCATGACAAGCGCAACCAAGGCCTTCTACAAGATGGTGATGAATGACTTTTTGCGTGTTGGTGCAAGTGCCAACGATATCGTGACGAACGAGTGGTTGCAAAGCACCATTGAAAGAATTGAGACGGTGGAATATCATGAGGAGGTCACTGTTAATGGCATTCGCTTTCAACCCTTCAATGCGGGCCACGTCCTTGGAGCGGCGCTTTTTATGGTTGACATTGCCGGCATGAAAACGCTCTACACCGGGGACTTCTCTCGCGTTCCGGATCGCCATCTGCTGGGTGCTGAAGTGCCAACCTACTCACCCGATATTCTTATTGCGGAGAGCACGAACGGTATACGTGAACTGGAGTCACGTGAGGAACGCGAAACACTCTTTACCACCTGGGTCCATGATGTTGTAAAGGCTGGAGGACGCTGCTTGGTGCCTGTGTTTGCGTTGGGTCGCGCGCAGGAGCTGCTGCTTATTCTCGAGGAATATTGGGAAGCGCACAAGGAATTGCAGCATATCCCTATTTACTACGCCTCTTCGTTGGCGCAAAGATGCATGAAATTATATCAGACATTTGTTAGTGCCATGAACGACCGTGTGAAGCAGCAGCATGCGAATCATCGTAATCCATTTGTTTTTAAGTATATTCGCTCCCTCGTGGACACGCGTTCCTTTGAAGACACAGGACCATGTGTTGTCTTGGCCTCACCTGGCATGCTGCAGTCTGGGATTTCGCTGGAGCTCTTTGAGCGGTGGTGTGGCGATAGGCGGAACGGCATCATTATTGCCGGCTATTGCGTTGACGGCACCATCGCAAAGGATATTCTTGCAAAACCGAAGGAAGTCGCAAAGCCGGATGGGAAAGTGCTTCCGCTTCGCATGCGCACCATTCAGTCTGTCTCCTTCTCCGCTCACTCAGATGGCAGACAGACGCGTGACTTTATTCAGGCCCTACCCAAGACGCAACATGTGATTCTTGTTCACGGCAACGTTGGCGCCATGGGTCAGCTGAGGAATAAACTTCAGCAGGACTTTGCAGAGCGTGGAATGAAGGTCTACGCTACCAAAAATCAGGAGGCCATACGCATTCCGTTCAGTGTGCAACGCACAGCTAAAGTGATGGGGACGTTGGCAACTCTCCCGGCACGAGCCGGCGACTTCGTTAGTGGGGCGTTACTCGTCTCCGGGCAACACTCATACAGCATTGTGCACCCCACCGACATTCCACTCTTTACAGACCTCAACGTGGCACAGATTCAGCAAGCCATGGTCTTACCGCTGCCTCGGTACAAGTCGTCACTTGAGGTACTAAAAGTTTTGCGGCGTTACTTTGCTCAGAGTCAAATGTTCGAGGAGGTCACCCCACAGCAGCACGATGCCGTGTTGGAGGAAAGCAATGGACATGACGCCGATCACACCACAAGCACCACTCGCATCACGGTCTCTGATAACGTGAGCGTGGATGTGGAGCAGAGTGCCAGGTCGCAAACGACATTGACGATTACCTGGACAGCCAGCCACCGCAACGATCTTATTGCCGATGTCACATGCATTGCTTTGGCCAAAATTATGCACCTTGAGCATGGCGCCGATAGTATGGATCCCCTTCCTGTTGACGTTTCTGGCAGTGATCGCCTCTTCCGTTTGAAGTGCTTCCATCATATGATGTCCCAGTTTTACCCCGCGGTTACCACAAACCTTGGAACCGGTGTCTGTACCCTGGAGCTTGAGGATGGGCAAACGGCGACCATCACAGACTGCATTGAACTTGAATTGGAAGATAACAAAAAATCCGGCTACTACTCCACCGAGGTGGAACGGCTTAAAACAATTTTGAAGCGGGTGTATCTAACCCTCTTCCCCATTCCTGTTGACCAGGGTTGGTGTGACTGCGGTATGATTCATGGCGCAGAGCCTCTTCCAGAAGAAGTTGTCTAACGCGAAGCGAGAAATAAGGTTGACGGGGTGGGAAGAAGCGCGTGACGAGCCGTCACGGTGTTCTGATCTTCTTGGGCCTCGCAGCACGCCAGCACTTATTTTAGGTCGGTCTCTTATGAGAGTTGCTTTTACTCCGATAAGAAAGAGAGGAAACGCAGCGACCCTCGCTGTCCATCTCTTCTGTTTGTCTATTTATTGCATACATGTGGGCTTGTGTCTAGGCTTCTGTGTGTGTGTGCGTGTGTGTGCGCGCCAGAGAGAGAGAGAGAGAGAGAGACGGAGAGAGGGAGGCTGGGCCAAAGAGGCAGATGGTATTGTTGGCTTATGATGGAGCTCGTCTCCATGAGTTGTGTGTATTTGTGTGTCGGTTTCTGCCGCAGAATTGATGCCTTTCTTCGTGGTATTAACGAATTTCCGCTAGGGCCTCTTTTTCTCCTTCTCCTTTCCCCTCTCTGCTTCCTGCTTCTCATCATCTGCACGTCTGCTGCTTGTGCGCCGAGTGTGATTTATTAACGCGGCCCGCATAAAACACGTTAAACAACTCCAATCTAATACCACAACGTACATATATATATATATATATATTAAAAACAAAAGCTGAAACCAAAGGAGGCAGTAGCTGTGATGTCTAAAAAGGAAGAGAAATTAGTGAAGGAGGATGTGGCTGTGAAGCAGGAAGACGACAGCTCCTACTCCGGTGAGAGCCAGGAGGAGCTTAACTGGTGGGAGCAGGAAAACGTCCAGTTTACGTCAAAGGGAGAGAAGCGGTGGGACATGTTGTGCCACAACGGTGTCATGTTTCCTCCAGAGTACAAGCCCCACGGCATTCCTATCTACTACGAGGGTAAAGAATTTAAGTTGAAACCGGAGGAGGAGGAAGTTGCGACGATGTTCGCTGTGATGCGGGAGCACGATTACTATCGTAACGAGATCTTCCGTCGAAACTTCTTCTCTAGCTGGCGAGAGATTCTTGACAGACGCCAGCATCCAATTCGCCGGTTGGAACTGTGTGACTTTGAACCCATCTACCAATGGCACCTGCGCGAGCGGGAGAAGAAGCTAAGTCGCACAAGGGAGGAAAAGAAGCAGCTGAGGCTCGAGGCGGACAAGGAGGCGGAGCCGTACAGGTGGTGTGTGTGGGATGGGAAGAAGGAACAGGTGGCGAATTTTCGCGTGGAGCCTCCAGGGCTGTTCCGCGGGCGTGGTCAACATCCACTGATGGGAAAATTAAAGAAACGCGTTCAACCAGAGGACATCACCATAAATATAGACGAATTCTCGCCCATTCCAAAACCCCCTGAGGGACGTAACTGGAAGGAGGTTATACACGAGCATAACGTCACTTGGTTGGCGATGTGGCGTGACTCCATCCTTGGCAGTTTCAAGTATGTGATGCTTGCCCCTTCCTCAACAATTAAGGGGCAGTCGGACATGATGAAGTTTGAAAAGGCGCGGGAGCTTAAGAAGTATGTGGATGACATCCGTCGATCCTACACGGAGGACTTCGCCTCGAACGACGTGCTGAAAGCTCAACGTGCGGTGGCCATGTACTTTATAGACAAGTTGGCGCTCCGTGTAGGTAACGAGAAGGGATCGGACGAGGCCGACACCGTGGGGTGCTGTTCGCTTCGTGTGGAGCACATTGAGCTGAAACCCGGTAACGTAGTAAAGTTTGACTTTCTTGGCAAAGACTCCATCCGGTACGAGAATGAGGCTGTGGTTCTGCCTGCTGTCTACGAGTTGCTGCGCCGCTTCATCAAGGGCAAGAAGCCGTCCACCGACATATTTGACATGATTACACCCACCGCGTTGAATGATCACTTGAAGTCATTTATGAGTGGCCTGAGTGCGAAGGTGTTCCGTACCTACAATGCCTCGATCACGCTAGACCGCTGGTTTAAGGAAAAACCCGTCGCACCTTCAGCCTCTGTGCCGGATAAACTTGCATACTTCAACAAGGCCAACACGGAGGTTGCGATTCTCTGTAACCACCAAAAATCCGTCTCGAAGAACCACCGCAACGTGATGCATCAACTGACAACCAAGTCGACCTACACCCGCACAATGATTGATGCCCTAAAACGTGCCCAAGAGACGGCCAGCAAAAAGTCCTTGGAGCAGGCCGCCAAGGAGTTCTTTGCGGAGATGGATGAGCTGCAGTACAAATGGCTTGAGGCGTACGGAACGGAGGAGCAGAAGAAGGAATATGATGAGATCGTCAAGAACCGAGGCGTGCCGCGAAAGCAATCCTCAAAGTCCAAATCGAACGGCTCCAAGTCTGATGGGAAGAAAAAGACGGCGAAGAAGAGCAGCGGCTCCAAGGGGGGAAAGAAAAATGTAAAGAAGAATGCGAAAGGCTCCGCAAAGTCGAAGAAGGGGGCGAAGAGCGCAAAGAAGGCGGGCACCAGTAAGCGTGGGAGCAGAGCGAAGAAAGCGGAGGAATCGGACTCCGACGACGACAAGGTGCTTGCAAGCATTGCAAGGAAGATGAACAACAGCAAGAACAGCGGCACCAAGCGTGAAGGAAAGGGTGGGGTGAAGCGGGACCGCAGCGGGAAGCCGGTGGTAAAGGCGGAGGCAAGCGACGACGAGGATGTTCCCCTCAGTGCACTCTGCTAGGCGCAGGGATGAGGTGTGCGGGACAAAAAAAAAAAAACGGTGTTCTGGTGACGTGAGTGGGTGGGTAGATTTCCATCCTCCTCCCGTGATATGTTGTGCGATGACGGGACTGCCCAAGCTAGCGGTAGCCGGGTTGACGTTTCTGCCCTCTTGGTTGATCAGTTGCCGCGTGCAAAAAAAAGAAGAAAGAAAAAAAAAAGAACATCCGAAAGTAGAGATGAGAAGACAAAGAGGGGAAAAAGTAACGAATAAAAGGACGAATAAAGCGTTATATATATATATATATTTCTTATCCTGCTGCGTCGAGCACTTCACGTGGAGAAAACGGCAAAAAATCCCTTAGCGCGTGCGAGTGTGATTCACCACCCACCTCGCCCGCGTGTGTACATGTGTTTTTTTTTGTTACTTTCCTTTTTTTTTTTTGAGTGGTTCCCCCTCTCCCCTGTGTTCTTCTGGTGCGCCCCACATTTTTTTTTATTTTGCCTGTTTGTTGTATGTAATAACTATGGTGGTAGTGGTGGTGTGTGTGAGTAGAGTCCTTTGCGCCGCCGCCCCTGTGGCTTTAGAAGACGAGCGGAACCAAGGCGGAGGCTAAACCCGGGAACAGACACATTTGAGGAGCATCCAGTGAAATGGACACATACTCTGGCTGTGCCGTTGTCACTTGTAACATATAACGGGGGAGTGTGTGGGAGCAGCCATGTGAGTGGAAGTAACTGGGAGGAGGAGAAAACGGCAACAGAAGAAGAAGTATGTGTGTACGTGTTGGTGAGAAAATGTACTTGAAATGTCGTCTGTTCCGTTACCATTTTATGGGTAATGCGGTGAGGACTCGTATTTTACGCCTCTCTTGCACACATTCACGCGCATATACGTGCACGCTTTCTCGTATTATTCACTTTCAAGCTTAAGTGAACGTGGGGGGGGGGGGGATGCGGTGCAACACTCTCTGCATGTGACGCTGGTGAAGTGCTTTTATTTTATTATTCTCTCATCCTTACAAAAAAAAAAAAAAAATAGTTGCCTCATCGGTGTGAGGAGGCTTTATCGCTGACAAGGATTTGGCCCAGATGCGCCTTTCTAGGCGTGTCCAGCTGAGCCCTGATGTGATTGATTCAAGCCTTCAGCGGCTGAACTGCGTGTCACAAAATATCATAGAGGTGGATATTCATCCAACGGTTCTGGCGCTCCTCACGTCTGTCTCTCCGGATGTTGTGCGTAAAACGGTGGCGGAATTGCCGCTGCACGACGCCGGCAGTGTCGGACAAGACGACGGAATGGAATTTAGCGCTGCGGGGATGAATACGGCGCTGGCAAGTTCCCTGCACACTGTGCTTCTTTCCCGTAACCGTTTGACAACCACATTGGGCCTCGTCCAGTTCAAGAACGTGGTGCGGCTTTCTTTGCTTGGGAACAGAGTACAACGCATTGAGGACTGCGAGGCGCTTTCTTTGCTACCTGCATTACAGTATCTTACGCTCGAGTTCAATCCAGTGGCGTCGCTCCCACACTATCGCGCCCACATGTTGCGCATCTGTTCCTGGCCTGACACTCTAAGCACAAAAAAATGTCGACTGAGAAAGTTGGACGCCCGGTCTGTTTTACCGGCTGAGGTGGAGCGCGCTGCGGAGTGCCTTCAGCGCGAAAAGGTTACATTAGGTGAACTTGTCCACCGCATGCGATTTTTGTCCCTCTTGGCAGAAGCAGAGAAACGAATCGCGTTACACAATGAACTTCGTCGTCGGGGCTTCGTGCTGCGAGACACCCTTCTTAATCTAACGGTGGAGAGTATCGTTACCAGATGTTCCGCACAGCTCTTGGCTCTCATTGACGTTGGGGCTGCGTCACACCTTGCGAGGCGTCTCATGAGCGGGAAGTGTCGCATGTGTGCCATGACCCCAGAGAATTCCTTTGACGCTGATGCTTCTGCCGAGGACGAACTCTCGCGGGTGGCCACTTCCTTTGCGCACTCGCGTTCCAGTTCCAACATGCTGGCGCTTCAAAGTCCCTACCAAGCTGACTTGACAGCCTTCTGCAAGGATTGGTCAAGGGACGTCTTTCGTCGCGCCATGACTTCACTCGATCACCGTATTTGTGGCCTTCTTCTCAGCATTGCCCGGACGTTGGGTGAGGAGCTAACCGTGATGGACGTGGATCACTTGAATAAGCTTTGGTTCACGCAGGTCGCCAAGGTTGACAGCTGCGAATTCTACCGATGCCAGAATCGAAGGAAAAATCTCTTGGGAGGTGGGAAGTTACCCACATTTACCGCAAGAAGAGAGACGTCGCGGGTGGAAGTGAAAGAGTTAACGAGGGAGAATTCTACAAGGGAGGAATTTGTTCGTGTTCCACTCAGCCCCACTAGAACCCATCTGCATACCCCATGCGTGGAAGCAAAAGGTGACGGGGCGGACGCCTTCTCGCTGCGCAGCATCTCGCCCATTACCCAACACGGTATGCACGCCAGTGACGTCATTGCGGCCCATGACCGGCAGGAGGCGGGTTCCGCTGCATTGGGCGATTCCTGTCGCAAGCGGCCGGGATTGCCCAAAGCACCACACAACGGGGGCCATACAGAAGCGTTGGTGGAGCCTGCAACGGTGGAGGAGTACAGCAGCGATCGGGCATCGGTGGAGCTGCCGCTGGCGGCGCCCGTCCCATTCCCGGCACCGAAGGAAGAATTTCTGCTGGAGCAAGAACTGTTGCAAAAGCTTAACTGGCATGTGCGTCAGCGCGTCCTGCGTGTGTGGAAAACCAAGGCGTGGCGGAGGCGGCAAGACAAGCTCTGTTTAAAATTTACTCAGAACCGCCTCGAGGGTTTACTACTCCTTTCAACTCCAACCCTACACGCTGTCTGTAGTACGCTGCAGCTGATCCCGCGGAGAGAGCGAAAGCGTGTACTCTTTCAGTTTTGGCGCGAGCAGGCTCGACGGTCGTATGCTCCCAGGTTGCTCCGTCTGGCGCAGCTGTTCACACGATGGCGATGGCGGACGGACCAACAGCGGATCATTACTCACTTTGCGTTGGAACGCCGCACACGAATTTTAACTGAGGTATGGCGTTCTTGGCGTGAAGCTCTGCATACGCGCGTTGCAGAGGCACGCACTCGCTTGAGGGAGAGCGCACACATCATAGATGCCGTCCCAAATGTGATGACGGGCTTCCAACCACCTACACAAAATGGTCCGGCACGCATGAAGATGTCTTCTGAGACACACGCAGGGGAATCACAGCAAACCCCTTTTGAGAGCTGCTCTCTCTTCAAGGTGGCAACAGAGGCCACACCGGGTCTCACATGCAGTACAAAGCTCTCCGTGAACGGCGCAGTTAACGTGCCGCACACCATCCGCTTGGTGGGCACCCCTGCGGTTGCATCCCGTCTTTCACTGCCGATGGTAACTCCGAACGCGGCAGAGTCTCCGTCTCTGCAGCCGCCCTCCCTCTGTGACAAGGAAACGCAGACAACACCGCCACCATCGAACAACGACCCCACTTATGAATCCAGGGATAAATTTTGTTTGGAGGCCAAGCAGGCAGTAGAGGCGATGCAGGTTGATCGCCTACGCCTTGTCGATCGACTGATCGCGCTAGAACAACGGCTTAGTGAGGAATCTCTGCGTGTTCAGCATCGAGACGAGGAGATTGTAGGACTCAAACGAAAGCTCAACGCCATGGTGCTGCGCGAGGAATGTGTGGGTTCTACTATTGGCGATTACCAGCGAGAGATAGAGCATCTGAGGGCTGTCGTTCAGGCCTTGCGAGAGGAAAGGCGGGAAATGTTGCGTCCCATTTTGCACTGAAGCAGAATACGTGTCGTTTGCTGTCCATTTTCTTTTCTTCTTCTTCTTTCCCCACCCTCTCACTGTTTTTGTCTTGCTTTTTGTTTTTCTTACTTTGTCGGGCGTATATATATATATATTGTGTCTCTTTTATTTCCTTATTCTTGCCTTTGTGTATGTGTGTGTGTGTGTGTAATTATTACTGTTATTTTTTTTATTTTGCCATCCAGCGGGGTGTTGCACCGTCCTTCTGGTTAGTTTGTAAAAGAGGAAAAAAGGAGGGAAACAAGAACGTAATCCAGGAGACGTTAAGAACAACAACAGCAAAAGGAAGATGTTTGGCGGTGGTGAGGAGTATTTTCGCGAGCCTCCATCGATAGACCGGGACACACTGCGGCGGTTTGCCCTGTTTTGTGCACGTCTCCGCGCGGCCGAGAAACCAGGAAAGAAGACGGTGTCAGAGAGTGCCGAGTTGGCCCGCGAAGTGGGCGACAATGAAATGGCCTTTGAGCTCGTCGTTGGTGTCCTTTTTCGCCACATCAAGTCATGGACTGGAAACAAGCAGTTGGCGTGCTGGTACATCCTGGATAAGCTGTGTAAGGAAGACCGTGACAAGTATGGCTACACTGCAAGCAAATACATTCTTGAGATTGGAAGAGACTACATTCCGTACGAAGATCCTGTGCTGGGTCCGAAATACGAGAGCCTCGTGGAGCACTGGGAGGGTGTTTTTCCACGCCACGTCGTGGATGCTCTCTGGTTGGCAAAAAAAGATCGTTTGTGGGCCATAGAGCACCCCAACGACCTACTGCAACGTAAGAAGGAAGAAGAACAAGAGTGGAAGCAAGAGGAGCTGGCGATGGAAGATGAGGATGGTCTGAACGATTACGGGCAGCCGTGCATGGATTATCTGCAAGGCCGTTGTTTTTGGGGCGAAGCCTGCCGTTTGTACCATCCTCCAGGGGAGGAGGGAACAATGCCGCTTGAATGCCGTCTGGGGGACTGGAAGTGTCCATCATGCGGTGCGATCAATCGCCACTTCCAGCGACGCTGCTCAAGCTGTGTGCGGGAAAAGCCTCAGTATAAGAAGGGGAGAAAACCCACAGCGGAGGAGGCGCTACTGTCGTCACCGGACCCAATTGTGTACGCCGCACTCCGACGCCAATTTGGCTATGATCCCAACATTGTGGAGGAGGCAGTAGCTCACTGGAAAACCCGTTTGGAGAATACATCTGTTGAAGCTTACAAAGAAGAGCGGCGTGCGGCCTATCGCGTGCGCATTCTTGGAATGACACCGACCTCGACGTTGGAAGAACGTATGCGGTCGCAGAAAAATTACCCTGATGTTGACATTGGGCCTCCTGAGGAGGTTGTGGATTGCAGTGTGACTCCTGGACCGACGGCAAGTGAATCGTTTGTTCCTGCTGGGGCTCCCCCAGTGAGCGCCGTGGGTCTTCTCGCCCAAACGATTGTTGAGCGCGGGGCTAGCGATCCAAAACTGCCGCAGATTTTATTTGAACTCGCGTACTATGTGAAGCAGGTTGCAGGAGATGCTGAGATGAAGCTGTCGTTGACCCAAGCCGAGACACTGCTGACGGCTTGCAAGATTGTGTTTTCTGCCTGGGGCGCAGATCGCAGTGCGACACCGTTTGTCCCACCATTCTTCAAGGAAATCCGTCACACCGAGGACGCATTGGGGTTGTCAAGTGAACAGCAGGAGCATCTGACATCTATCACGCGAGAATTCTGGGCGAATTGATTTCTAGTACGCGCTCTGAGGGAAATGCAGGCAAAGCAAAAAAAAAAAAGATATAAACATGAGGAAGTGGAACAGGATAGCGTCATTTCTTGCGTGTATGGTGTGCGTGTAATAGGTGGCACAGTGCCCCCCCCCCCCCCCAGGGTGTGGGTGGGAGAGTGGTGTCTTACTCATCCTTGTAGGAGTGCTATTTTGCTCCCTGCGTCATTTTCATGTCTGCGCGGTTTCTCTGTGGAAGGAGGACAAATGAAAGCGGAGTGTAGTCAATAAGGCGGCTGGTGTTGAGAATTATTTCAGAGGCCTGCGCGGCAAACTTGGGACGAGTGATTCCACTCAGTGAGCTGGAGCTTTTTCCCTGCTTCCCTTCCCCCTTATTTCAGGTCACTGATCTTTTTTTTTTCTTCCTCTTATTGCATACTCCCAGTTAATCTAAGTTTTTTCACCAAGACGACAAAACCATTAATACTTATTCAATCTTCCTGTATCCGCAAAGATGGCAACCTTCTTGCTGCTTCAGGACCTCTACTTCGGCTCCAAGATCGTCTCCCCTGACAACCACTTCATTGCTGTGCCTCAGGTGAGTGAGAGTCAGGGACAGCAGGACAATTGCATGGTGGCCGCCCTTCAAAGGAACATTGAGGAGCGTCTCGTAAAGGATGCCAAGGCCAAGGTGATTTACCTCAGCATTACTGGGGAGCCGCGGTCCACACGCTGTGCCTACGAAACTCACTTCGAGGCCTTGTTTGTTAATGACTCGCTCTCTGTTCATCATGTTACGGATGCGGAAGGCACGATCAAGCGCCGTCTCATTATTCTCTATCCAATGTCAAAGAAGCGCCGTGGTGAATTGCCGAAGGTCCAGCTCTTGAGAAAGCTGGACAAAACAATCAAGGCGGAGGAACCGTCGGGCTTGGAACTTCTTGATCTGCGTCACTTTGAAAATGACGGCAAAGTTCTGGAGGGAATGGGCGCAATGAACTTTTCCTACAACGGCGAGTTCGTATATATGGCGCTTTCTCCGCGCAGCAACGAAGAGGTTCTTGATGTTGTATGCAGCCCTGAAAACTTGAACATTCCTGAGAGGAAGCGGTTCATCTTTACTGCAGTGGTTCCACGGCTTGCTGAAAATGGACATGGGGCTGGTGAGGACGTTGTCCATCACACCAACCTTATTGGCTGGTGCGGAAAGGGAATCTGTGCTTGGGGCCTTGAATTCCTGCGTTTCCCCTCTGAGGAGAAAAAGAATGCGTTCTACGAGCACCTGGAGGCAACGTACAGTAAGATTATCAACCTCAACGCAGAGGAGATTCGTGCCTTTGCCGGTAACGCCTGTGAGCTTTTGCTTCGCACGGAGGAGGGTGAGCGTCAGGTGCTGTGTATTTCTAACCTTGCCCTCAGCGCTCTTCGTAACCGCAACCTCAAACTCCTTGAAGAGTGGTACGGGAAGGACAATATTTTCATCTTCTATGGGGAGACACTCGAGCGCCGATCTGGTACCTCGGTTGGCGGGCTAATTTGCCGCCCGATCACTCACGGCGAGGTTCTGCCTGCCCCTGGACAAGTGACTGCTTTGGAAGTGGCACGCGTTGACGAAAAGGTTGTTTGCCCTGTGGTGCGTCGTTGAGCTCCCCCCGCCCTCTCCTCCTTCACCGCTGTACCGGCCATGCGGAGTTGGGCACCGTAGTTGGCACTTCCCTAGCCCTATTACTTATAATGAGAAAACACATCGAGAAAACAAGACAAGGGGAGGGGGGAGGAACAAAGTGGGAACCCCATCTGAAGAAGAATCTCCAGACTGAAGAGGGAGAGAAAAAAAAAAGGATATTTTTCCCTATTATTTTATGCCAGGGGGATAGTGGATAAATGGAAAAGAAAGGAAACGGGGAGATGAAATGGACGTTGACCGCAATGAAAGAGGTATAGGTATATGTAGGGGCACTTTGTTTTGTTTTTGTTTTTGACTGTATTCCTTTCATCTGTGGGGATTTGCTGATTGTGTGGGTATAGCTGCTTGGCTGTTGGTGCTTTTCTGATGCGTGTGCGTTTAAGCTGCTAATGTGGTTTGTCTTGTCTATTTGCGTGGTTTTTTCTTTTTTTCTTTTTGTTTTGACGAAAGGCGGTTCATTTATTTATTTATTTTTGCTTTTCTCAGTACATTCCGTGAGGGGCTGTGTGGTTGGTGTTATGCCGCTGACGCCAAACGATGACATTGTGGAGCTCAGTCGACGCTGCGACTCCCTGCGCATGGCGCTGGCCTGTGCAGAGGATGGTGTAAAAACCAACCCTGCACGAAAGTACATGTATTTGTGCGAGGCCAGTGGGGAGCATCCAAACCCCACATTTCTGCGCTTTAGTCAAGGCGCATGTGGCAGTAGTCTGGACCTGCACCGCGCCTACCTCAGTCAGCGCGCAATTCTGCCTATTCTCCTCACATTGCCCTTGTGTCCGTGGCTCAAGCACATCAACCTTCGCGAGGAGCGCCTCACCACCACCCTCATAGAAATGTTGTGTGAGTCGTTGCAAAATCTCCCACTCATCAGGACCATAGACGTTTCAGGGAACCCGTTTGGCTCCGTTGGCCTGCAAGCGCTTCTCAAACTTGTCCTTCGGAGACGCACCATCGTGGATTGCTACGTGGGAGGCACGCAAGGTGTGGGGTCGTTGCTGCGTCGGCTGCATATGGCATGTGAAAGGAACTACCAAGGCCTGGCTGAGATGGAGGAAGAGGAAGAGGAAGAGGAAGAGGAAGAAGATGGTGAAAAGGAGGAGGAAGAGGAAGAGGAAGAGGAGGAGGAAGAAGATGGTGAAAAGGAGGAGGAAGAGGAAGGGGAAGAGGAAAAGGTGGAGGAGGATGAAGAAAAAGAATTGGTCGAGGAGGTAGTGGTGGTGGTGGAAGAAGAGGCACCTGCCGCCCTTCTCAATGAGTGAGGTGGCAACTGAACCGAGAGGGGGGAGGTTACGAGTAAGCGAGGAGCGCGGGTGGCGGGAGCCGGCCTTGTGATGTAAATTGTTGCTTTTGCCTTCCCATCTGCACGCAGCACCGTCGGTGACATGTGAGGCCGAAAATTAAAAAAAAAAGTTTAACCCACTCAGAAGTTGCAAGAAAACTTTCTGTACTTAGGGCCGCAAAACGGATGACAGGTTTCTCTTTGTGCGTAAATTAATTCGGCAATGCTCTACTTACGAGGGGGTTCACGCTTGATATCTTTTTTTTTGGAGGGTTTTAGATTGAACGATAGAAAAAGGATATGCTGCAATGAGAAGAATTGTAACGTGCTGTAAATACGCGTTATTGGCGGCTCCCTTAGACGGGTTGGTGGGCCGCACCGCGTACCGCTCGGCGGCGTTTTCTGCTGCCTTTGCAATTCGTCTGTGTGGCACACAACAGCCACCCTTAGCTAGAGGTAATCTGGAGGACCTCCACAAGTCCGCGGCCGAATTTTTTGAACGTGGGGACTTCATTAATGCGATCAAGCAGTGGGAGGCTGTGATGGAGTCCCTGGGAAAGGTTGATGCTGGCAGCAGTAATAGTAACAATGTGTTAATGAGCTGCTTGAATAACATGGCCTGTGCCTATGGGGAGATTGGACACCATGCCAAAAAGCTTGAGCTGCTTGAACGTTCACACGACATGGTGAAAGAGATATATGGAACTGACCACCCACAGTACGGTTTGGTTCTCTACAACATGGCTTCTGCGTACGAGGAGATGGGCCGTTACACCGAGATGGAGGACCTTCTTCTTAAATCAGCCGCTATTTATGAGCGGAAGTTCAACCCAAAACATGCGAAAGTGGGGCGTGTTCTATTGCTTCTTGCGGAAGCACATGGCCACCTGGGAAAATGTGAGGCCCAGCTTCAAGTCGCTGAGAGGGCCTTCGAGATTGTGCGTCGTCACTGTGGAGCAGAGCACATACAGACCACCATTGCCATGTTAACGCTTTCCAGAGCACATGGGGCAAATGGTAATCATGCTAAGCGCTTACAACTTGCTCAGCAGGCGTATGAAGTCCAAGAACGGAAGCTTGGGGCAATGAACCCGCAGATAGCTTTAACGCTTATGGAATTAGCAGTCGCCCATGGGGCGAACGGAGATCATTTCCATCAAAAACTACTTCTAGAGAAAGCCATTGAGGTGCAAAAGCGTGCTTTTGGTAGCCAACATACGCACCTTGTTTCAACCTACACGGCGCTGGGTGATGCGTATGGGGAATTGGATGACAGAAAGAACCAGGCTGCATCTTACTGTGAAGCTCTTGATATCGCACGAAAACGCTACCGAGGGAGGCATCTCGCTATTGGTAACGCCGCTAACAAATGTGCGTGGGGTTATCTACGCATTGGAAAAGTGGAAGAGGCCAAGACATTGGCAGAAGAGGCGCGTAGTATTATTGAGGGGATTGTCTCTGAGAAGCACCCTGCTGCAGTGGAGCTTCGTGCCACGCTTGAAGAGCTGAAAAAGATGTCCAGTGAAAAGGGGGAAAAGCCATAAAATGGCGCAGGTTGTCTCTTGTGTCATTCTTTTTCTGCTTTTTGCTGTTGTTGTTGTTGTTGTTTTCTTTCTCCGTTTTCTTCTTGCGTCCGGTCGATGAATATTCGCGAGGAACTTACTATCACTTCAGAGACCAACGCCAAAAAAAAAAGAGCGGAAAAATAAAAATAAAAAGTAAATGTGCAGGTGTAAATAAGTAATGTACATGGGATTT
>NW_021704268.1:27582-31136 GCF_003719485.1 Trypanosoma conorhini | reverse complement strand
GTTTGTTGACCATACAAAGTGCCAAGGATGGAAAATTACACAATAGTTGAGTTAATAGGGGAGGGGTCGTTTGGCAAGGTTTACAAGGCGAGGCGCAAAGGGTCGGGTCAGGTTGTGGCCATGAAGTTTATCGTGAAAAAAGGCAAAAATGATAAGGAGCTTTTAAACCTTCGTAGTGAGATCGAAATTATGACGAAGCTTGATCATGGTAACATTATTACTTTGTTTGAGGCGTTTGAAACTCAACAGGAGTTTGTTGTAGTGATGGAGTACGCTCAGGGAGAGCTGTTTGAAGTTCTTGAGGACGACAAAAATCTTCCTGAAGAAGTTGTGCGGCGTATTTCGAAGCAGTTGATACAGGCACTTCATTATTTACATTCTAACCGTATTATGCACCGAGACATGAAACCTCAGAACATTCTTGTTGGGCAGAATGGCGCAGTTAAATTGGCCGATTTTGGTTTTGCTAGATCGATGAGTTATAACACAATGGTGCTGACAAGTATTAAGGGAACACCCCTTTATATGGCGCCGGAACTTGTCCAAGAACAACCCTACAACCACTGTGCGGATTTGTGGTCGCTTGGGTGTATCCTCTATCAGCTATACTATGGTAAGCCGCCATTCTACACAAACCATCTTTACAAGCTAATCAATCAAATTGTTAATGATCCCGTCAAGTTTGAGGAACCTATATCACCAGATTTTAAGTCCCTCTTGAAGGGTCTCTTGACAAAGTCCTTTTCAGCGCGATTGAACTGGCCTCAGTTATTGAACCATCAGTTTGTGGCCCTTGGTGAGGAGGATGGAAAGTGGCAGGCAGTAATTAAACTACACGATGAGGAATTAAAAGAGCGTATGGATAGATTAGAGTGTTTTGGGCTCCGCACCCAACCAAGCAGGTTTCAAACGAATTCCACAGGATATACGCCTCGCGCCAGTGCGGTTTTGCAGCAACCATCCTTGAATTCAAAGGAAAGCTCGCTATTTTCTATCTCTTCGATAGAGATTATTTCCTCTTCAACCGATTCACATAAAGTCATTGAAACTTTTAAAGGGCTTGCGAGGGCATCTGAGACGTTAACCTCGTCGCCTCTGCAAAATAGTGCCTTGTTGGAGCGAATTCCGCAATTGGGTATTTTGGCGCCAACGTTACGGAGACTCAATGATGCACAAACGGTAGATGTAATTCGCCATGCTTTGCAATTTATTCGGATACTCGTGTTTCCTGAAAATGGTTCTGTTTTTTCATTTCCTTCACAATATCCTTCAGAGAACATATTAAACACTCTGAAACAGCGAAGTGAAATTCCACCGGTTGATCTTCTTATACGACAGCAAGTCGCTTTGGAACTGATGAAAAAACCTCAGGAGACGCTTGGTTTTATGGTGCGCGAGGTAATTGAGAATCGGAAGAATCTTCGTAAGGATTGTGTGAAAGTCATTTTCCAATGCGTAAAGTGGGGAATTGGATTTGGAGCTGCTCTCATTAAATTGAAGACGTTCCCCGTTTTTTGGGCTTCCTTGCTTGATTCTGTAAAGGAATCGACAGTAAGAGAAAAAAGTCCCTTGCAACTTTACGCGGCGATTGCGTTTCACACGGTTTCGGTGTTGATACCTCATATAAAATTGTCTTCCCCTGCTCAAATAAATGCGCAGAAGGTGTCTGCGTTTGTGTCCACCGGGTTAGGGGCTGTTTGCTATTATGATTCATCTAAAAATGGGGATATTGCGGCGCTGAACTGTGCTGCTGCTGCAGCCCTTTTGGTTGCCTTTGTGCATCGAGAAATGAAAGACACCATTGTTTTTGAACCGGACTCTCTACTGATGGATGGATTACACGTTATCGTAGAAGGCGTGCGTCGAATCTCGGACTCGCGTGCGGTACCGCGTGCCCTTGGGACAAGCTACGGATTTGCTGATTGCGGGTTCTTGGACGGTGTGGCGCATATGCTCTCTGTCCTGTTTTCAAATCCAAATTCAATTGTGTATCAACAAAATTTGAATCCTTCAACGCAAACGCAGCTTGGAGATGAAAAGAGAATCTCACTTCGTACCGTCATCCGTTTATTGCGTGATAGCGATCCCAAGGTTGAGTTATCACCGAACGGCGTTTTGGCTGCACTTCGTTGTGTTCAACAAGCCTTGCAGTATCACAGGGAAGGAATGCACACGATGAATCTTTTGCTGGAATCTGTAGAACCTTACGCTGGAGAGAGCGGTGGCTCGGTTTCGGTGATGGCAGTTATTTGTCGTCAGTTACGCTCAGTTTACCTCAAGCAGCTTCGCTTGTGGCCTGAATATAAAGGAGGGGGAGCTGTGGGAGTCAGTGCCCATCTGACCATAATTGTTCAGATTTTGGCGGCGGCGTTGCATCCGGCCAAGCAGGGAGCCGACCCGGAGGGTGAAACGACGGCCGCCGTGCATCGAATTCTTTACAAGGAAGGGGTGATGGAAATGCTCATTGCTGCACTTGATTACATGGAGGTGGCGTTTTGGGGCCCACCATTTACGATCATTATAAAACTAGTGATGGGTTCTCCCTTATTCGCCAAGGCATTTGTAGACGGAGGTGGTTTGCGGCCGGAGCGGATAAGGAAAGTCTTGGACGCACGAAAGGCAAGTAACGGTCTTGTCTCGGATGGACTCAACGTGCTTTCCCAACTGGCTCGGATATCGAAGGAGTTTTATCCACCCATTCACAGCGCAAATTTATATGAACTTTTTCTGGATCTTCTGCGACACCGAGACGCTGCTCTCCGAAGCAAGATGTGCAACCTCCTTGGGAATCTCTGCAAGCATTCTCCGTACTTCTATGAGCAGCTGGCGAGCCACAAGCTGATAGAGGCCCTTGTGGAGCGCTGCAGCGACGAAGACTCCACCACGCAAAAATTTGCAGCCTTTGCGGCCGGCAACGCAGCCTTTCACAACGATTTTCTCTATGAGTTGCTTAGGCCATCCATTCCAGTCATAGTAAAACTGTTGTCCAGCAGCGACGAAAAGACGCGACAAAACGCGGCCGGTGCGGTTAGCAATTTTGTGCGAAATGGCAGCACCCTCACTTCTGCCTTGATGGGGGACAACGTTGTAGAGGCCCTCCTGCGGATCCTCAAGAAGGACAAACTGGGGCTGAGAAAAATAGCGCTGATTACCATTGGCTCCTTTTGTGCCTACGAGGACTGTAGAAAGAAGTTTTTGGCGGCGGGATTGAAGGACTTGCTACGGCAGCTCGAAGAGAGTAGCGCTATTGAAGCTGAGCCTTCAATTGCAAAGTATGTCGCGAGGATCAAACAACGAATTGGTTGAGCCTGACGTTAGCTCGCATGTATGATTTGAAACGAGGCAACAACAACAGCAAACAAAAAAAAAAAAGAAACACCAAAGAGAGCGGGAAATAGATTGCGACGTTGTCCTGAATACTGAAAGGCCCCGGGACTCTTCTGAGCCCTCTGGTGCTTTTTCTCCTTTTGCGTATGTGTGCCTTTTTTTTTTATGCCTTCTTTCCGCGCGATGCCTGCCTGGCAAACACACACACACACACACACACACACACA